>NC_056735.1:1242492877-1242699458 GCF_019279795.1 Protopterus annectens | reverse complement strand
TATTTACCAATTCCATCTCCTCCCTGCACTTTGTTTGGATCCAGTTTGCACAGTTCTTTTTTGAAATAATCTGATTCCAGTATATGGAGTTACCTGGATGTCACAAGGACAACTTATCACCCCTTTTGTGCAGCCAAACTGCTTTGCATAAGATTTTGTAAATATATCTATAATCTGTTGTGTCTGAGAATAAATTTTAGAATCTGCACAGTTTATCAATTTGTGTGTCTTTTAATCCTTCCACATTTTATGCATCTATAAAAAGGTTTCCTATTATGTCAATATCTTTATACAAGTTTTTTTCAAATTTTTATTTTGCCTCATATTATGCTTCATCTGTTTGTCCATCTTGTTTATTTCAGTTTTCAAAGTTGTAGCTCGACCTCTCTTCCATTTCTTATATTTTTTGTCTCTAACCTTAATCATTTATCTTGTTCTTATGGAAATATATCCCTCTGATGATGTATGCCTAGATCCTTATGTTAAACATTTCTTTGAATTTTTGCACTCAATTTCTCTTTCAAAACTTTCCACATTCAATCTGCTGTTTTTCCACTGAACACCTCACTCCAGTTAGTTTTACACAGTGACTGATTTGTTTCCATGTAATCTGTAATTAACCTTCTTATGCATTGGTTTAGATTTCAGTTTGGCAGAATTATCTACCGAAAAATTAATTTTAACCCCATGATCACTGCACATCAATTGTGGTAAAACTTGACTTGAAGTTGCAGTAACTTCTTTGGGTACACAAACAATATCTGGTATGTTCCGACCCCTGGTAGTTTTTTTTACATTAAGAAGCAATTTTTGTCCCTGAATATACTCTGTGAATAATTTTCTTACTAACGTTGTTGAATCATTATTTCAGTATGTTTCTGGTAAATTTAAGTCCCCAGCTACTATTCTTCTTCCTTCCTGTGTTTCATGTAAGAAGTGTATGAATTCCTCTAGGTCATCTGCACTTGACTTGGGTGGTCTATACACTCCAATTGTGTTCCATAGGTTGGTACTAGGCTATCGGCCCTAGGGTCTTATACAAGCCTAGCCATAACACTAACACAAAATAACACTAACAAGTTTTATCCTCAAAACAGTTTCCACAACTTCAATCAAAAGCATGCTCTCCAAACTAAAAACCTCAACAGCAGCCAACCTAATCCCCAGCTATTTCTTGAAACTCACAGCAGATGCTATTGCTATCCCAGTCTCCACTCTCATAAACAGATCAATTGTTGAAAACTATGTGCCCAAACTCTGTAAAATATGTTACACCCATACATAAAAGCAGGACCCTCCACTGAACTTAACTACAGACCCCTTGCTTTGCTCTCCCCCCTTGCCAAAATCCTAGAAAAATGCATCCATACCCAGATGCTAAACTATCTCCTAGACAGCAACATCCTGTCACCTACTCAGCATGGTTTCAGACCTGCCCATAGTACCACTACAGCCCTACTCTGCTTCACAGACACAGTAAACCGTCTCAAAAATGAAGGCCTACAGGTGTCAACTATGTCCAAAGCATTTGACACAGTCTCGCACCAAATCCTGCTAAAGAAACTAAACCAATATCATCTATCAAATTCCACTCTCACCTGGTTCCAAAGCTACTTAACTGACAGGTACCAAGCTGTGAAATGGGAAAATGATCTCTCCTCAGCTGCCCATAACTATAGGCATCCCACAGGGTTCTATCTTAGGACCACTACTATTCACAATCTTCACAAATGACCTCCATACCTCCACACAGCATGCATCTATAATTCAGTATGCAGATGGTACTACCTTAATCTGTGCTGCACAAAGTATTCCCACCTTCCTGCAAACAACTCAACTAGCATTCTCTGACGTTGGAAACTACCTTACCAAAGCCCAACTTATCCTCAATCCAAAGAAAACTCAGCTTGTGATTATAACCAGTTCTAACAAAAACACTAACAGTCAATTCACTATCTCTTCCACAAATGCTACTTCAATTGCTCCAGTGGCACAGGCTAAGCTATTGGGAATAACCATAGACTCCCACCTAAAATTTGATAGTCATCTCAACTATTAAAGTACATGCCAAACTGGGGTCACTCTGCAGTATCAAACCAATTCTTACCAACAACACAATATCAGCCATTGCTCGCTCCCAACTTCTATCTACCCTACTCTATGCATCTCTCATTCTGACTAATTCCAACAAAACTGAACTAAGCAAAATGGAAGCCTTCTATAACAGAACTGCCCGCTTTGCTGCAAATTACTCATATAGTACTCATCACTGTACTACTTTGAGACCGCTTTAATGGCTTGTACTGCCCAACCTCCTAACCTACAATCAGCTCTGCCTCTGTCATTCTATTACCTCCCCAATAAGTGTCCTGCCCTCAAAAACCTAGTACAACATCACTCAGCCAAAAGGCCTCTTAGATCATCAAGCAAACTACTACTAGAAGTCACCAACAGCTACAATAGCTTTGGAGATGTACTATATAGTAGTTCAGTGGCTAAAACAATGGAACTCTGCCCCTACTAGCATTCAAAACATCATCCAAAGCCTCCTTTAAAGAGCTCATCAGGCAACATCTCAAGCAAAGTTGGCAGTGCCACGATTGCTCCCCAGGCTAGTGAAAGCGGATAATATATACATAACTAAATCTAAAGCACCTGATGATGTCTCTTTTGGCTTTTCCCGGTTAGGGGTCGCCACAGTGGAACTCCGGTCCTCTAATGATTGGCAGTAGATTTTTACGTGCCGACTTGCCGGCCCCGACACACAACTCCCATTCACGCAAGTCTCCAGACAGAAAACGCTCTAGCTGAGAATCAAACAGGACATCATCTTACTGTAAGGCGACAATGCTACCGCAGCACCACCACCGCAGTAGTTTTCAATCTTACTCACAAACACTGGCTTATCTACAATGTATGTACTGTACCTGTGCACTATGTATGTATTCTACCTATGTTCCAAATTTCAGCTGTACACCACAAATCTATTACCTTTATTTTTAAAATTAATATTTTTTTGTTTGTTCTCTCCACTGTAACTGTTTATGTGCCGCATACCACTGTAAAAACATGTCTCTTATAATTTGTCTGTATACTGATCATGTCTAAACTAAATGTGTCTGTAATTTTTCTTTGTGGAGCTTTTCTCCCTGGGCCTCTGCTGAAAAAGGGCCTTTTCGGCAAAGTCAGACACCCCTGGTTAACAAATGTAAAATAAAATAAATACTTCCCTGGCTATTTCTTCCCACACTATTTACTTCCCTGGGTTGTCTTTTCATAATATGATATGAGAGTTCAACCTCCGACAGAACTGTTTCAGTTATATACAGCAGTCACAGAGTCCGTTTCTCAGCTCATCCATAAGTGTCGTTTGGATCTCTGTCTAATCATGACAAAAATAAGTTGCATCAAATAGGTTTGCAAAAATATCACTGGTGTTAGTTTGCCCTCCTTACAGGACGTATACTATTCCAGAGTCACAAAAAGGGCAGTGAAAATCATCACTGACCCTTCACATCCAGGCCACCATCTTTTTGAACTCTTACCATCAGCCAGGCATTTTTTTTTTTTTTTTTGAGGATGAAGTACATTACAAGTACTTGTTTGAACAAACTGCAGAAAGTACAGTTGTGTACACATACCATAAATGTAGATGTTAGAGTGTCTTCACTGTTGCAGTCATAACTGTAGGGTGATCCTGCCGGCAGGCAGCCCGAGGTCGGCCAGAATCCCAAAGTCAGGGTCCGGCGTCCGCTGTACCAGCAAGCATCCTGACGTCAGAACGCAGAGGTATAAAGCTGACAGCCGACGCCATCTTCTCCAGTCTTTCTTGCCCCAGATGTCAGAAGTCCCCCAAAATAACCAAAAGGTGTCCAAAAAGGAAACAAAAATACACCACAAAAGAAGAGGAAGATAAGAGGGGATAGGTGGGAGGGAAACACCGACTGCAACAGTGAAGACACTCTAACATCTACATTTATGGTAGGTGTACACAACTGCACTATGTTCTTCATGTTTCACTGTTGCAGTCATAACTGTAGGGTGGAATCCCAAAGCTGTGAAGAGGGAGGAGGTTATGCAGAAGAAGGGGCAGCCAGAAGGCCCTGCAAGACAGCAGAGGCAAAACCTGCCCTAGACTTAGAATACAAAGGGAGATCATAGTGCTTAGAAAAAGTATGCACTGAACTCCAATTGGCAGCTTCCAAAATGTCCTTGGTAGGAACTCCTCTGAGAAAAGCTGCTCAAGTGGCAGCTGCTCTAGTACAATGACTTCTAACAGTACCTGGAATCTGCTTCCCAAAGTGAGAGTAACAAAACCTTATCCCATGGGCAATCCATTTGGAAATAGTTTGTTTAGAGATAGCCTTGCCTAGAGAACTGGAGGCATAAGAGATAAGCAACTGATCAGATTTTCTGAAATCTTTAGTTCTGTCCAGGTAAAACCATAGTGGTCTGTGTACGTCCAATGAATGCAAAATCCTTTCCCCTTTGTTTTGAGGATATGGAAAGAAAGTAGGAAGGTGAATAGTCTGATTTAAAGCCACTTTAGAAACCACCTTAGGCATAAATGTAGGATTGGTCCTCAAGGCAACTCTGTCTTGGTGGAAAATAAGGTATGGTTCCACAGCCCTGAGAGCTTGCAACTCTGACACCCTTCTGGCATTAGTCAATGCTAATAAAATAGCTGTCTTCCAGGATAAGAACTTGATATCCGAAGCAGCAGCAGGCTCAAAGGGAGGAAAAGTAAGTTTTTCCAAAACATAATTAAAATCCCAAGCAGGAACAGGAGGAGTTCTAGGAGGTCTTAAATTCTTAGCCCCTCTCAAGAATTGTCTCACCAGCTGGTGAGAGAAGATGGGAGGGATCAGTTTTGTAATGAGCCGAGATTGCAGAAGCATGGATTTTAATGGAAGAAAAGGAGAGGCCTTTAAGCAAAAGGTCAGAGAGGTAAAATAAAATGGAAGAAATGTCAGGTAAAAGAGGATCAGAACCTCGATCCCGCATCCAAATACAAAATCTTTTCCATTTAGAAGCATAAGATTTTCTAGTGCTAGGGCGCCTAGCTTCTAAGAGAACATCCAAAACTTGTTTGGGAAAAGCAGAAGGAATCAAAGGCCCTTGTAGAGCCAAGCTGCCAGGCAAAGAGTCTTGATTTGAGAGTGTAGCATCTGACCCTGATGCTGGGACAGAAGAGAAGGAAACAAAGGCAGAATCCATGGAGGTTCCAAAAACAGGTGTCTTAAAGTTGGATACCAAAACTGCCAAGGCCAATTTGGAGCTATCAAAATGATAATCTTGGGTTTGTCCTGTTTTATTTTCAGTAACACCCGAGGCAGAAGAGGAAGAGGAGGGAAGGCGTATCCCGAAAGATTCCTCCAGCTGAAAGACAGGGCATCCACTTTCCAAGCGGTTTTGTGGAAGGACCTGGTGCAAAAGAGAGGCAGCTGATGATTGAGATGGGATGCAAACAGATCTATCCGAGGGAAACCCCAAACTGCCGTAATCCTGTTTAATAAGTTGGGGTCTAGCATCCATTCGTGAGGATCCAAAAGATTTCTGCTTAGGCTGTCTGCTAAGAGATTCTGTTTTCCTGGAATGAATTGAGCTTGAAGATGCAGATTCAGATTTAGAGCTGTGTCCCATAAACTCATGGCTAGTCTGCAAAGGGGGTATGAGTGAGAGCCTCCCTACTTGTTTATATACCACATGACTGTGGTATTGTCTGTGAGAATCAGAAGATGTCCTGGTTGCAAAAGATTCTGGAAGGCTAGAAGAGCATTTTGGACTGCCAACATTTCCTTCAAGTTGATGTGCCAGGGAAGATGCTTCTTTGTCCAATAGCCCTGCTGGCAATTGTTTAGGTATTGAGCTCCCCAAGCATAATCCGAGGCATCTGTGGTTATGATCAGAGCAGGATGAGGTAGACGAAAGGGATTCCCTTCATTTAAAGCACAAGCCCTGGACCACCAAAGGAACTCCTTTTGGAGGCAGGGAATCAGAGATATCATTGTTTCCAGGCTGTGGTAATGCTGAGACCATACACTCTTTAGGTACCATTAAAGTTTTCTCATATGAAGCCTTGCATTTGGAATCAACAGGATGCAAGAAGCCATGTAGCCCAAAGCCTGCAGGAATTTCCTTGCAGTGAGCCGAATTAAAGTAGCCAAGGTCTTGAAAATTGATGCCAGCTGTACTTGTTTTTCTGGAGTAAGGAAGGGCCTTTGTAAGCTTGTGTTTAGAAGAGCTACCAAAAAGATCATTTGTTGAGAGGGGATCAAATGTGACTTTTTAGTGTTCACTGAAAATCCCAGTAGAAGGAGAAGACGCTGAACAAACTGCAGATGTTGAAGTAAAAGATCCTTGCTGTCTGCCTGAATAAGGCAGTCGTCCAGGTAGGGGTAAATTTGAATTCCTTGGAGTCTGCAATAAGCTACTACTGGAGCCAGACACTTGGTAAAGACTCTGGGTGCAGTAGATAAGCCAAAGGGCAGTACAGTGAATTGAAAGTGTCTCGAACCTGCCTTGAATCGGAGGTATTTTCTGTATTCCTGTCTGATGGGAATGTGTAAATAGGCTTCCTTCAAGTCCAATGTCACCATCCAAGCATCCTGGGAAAGCATGGGAAGAAGTTGTTGCAGAGTAAGCATCTTGAATTTTGGAATCTCCAGAAAGGTATTTAACACTGAGAGGTCCAGAATAGGTCTCCATGAGTCTTGTTTCCTTGGGACCAGAAATAGTCTGGAGTAAAAACCTTTTCCAATCTCTGTAAGTGGAACAGGTTCTATGGCTTTCATGGCCAATAAGGCGTCCACTTGATTTAAGGCCTCTGACCATTGATATTTTGGCAGATCCGGCCAACCCGAAGACCTTGGCAGAGTATGAAAGTGGAATTTGTAGCCTCTTAAAATCACGTCTAAAACCCATTTGTCCTGGGTAATACGAGTCCAATTTTGGTAGAAAAGAGAAAGTTTTCCTCCGAGAGGGGCTTCCAGGCAAGGAGGACCTGTAGCCCAATGGAGAGAGTCATTGGGTCTGCTTCTTTTGTGATTGAGGTCTGTCTTCTCCCCTTCTAGGTGAAGAAGCAGTCCATTGTCTGGACCTGTAAGAGGCCTGAGCCTGCCCCCGACCTCTAGAGCGTCTATATCTTCCCCTTTGAGGCCTGTCAGACGTGGGAAAGGACAATTCTTGGAGGGCCAATTTCTAGAAAATCTAGGAGGCTGAACTTGTAAAAAATCTTTAACAGTCTGCATAGATTTTGCTTTTTCTTCCATCTTTTTAATAACCTCCTCAGCCTTGGATCCAAATAAAACATCATGCTGAACAGGGGCATCTAACAGTTTAGCCTTAACCTGTTCTGGTAAATTCTGCTCACGAAGCCAAGCATGTCTCCTAATAACAGTACCAGAGGCTGCGGCCCTGCAAGAAGCTTTTAAGGCATCAAAACCACAATGTAAACTATGTTTGCTAACTTGTTCAGTTGCATGCAATACATCCTGTAATTCCTTGTCCTCTGCACAAGCAGGAACGGTAGAGAGCTTTTGCTTTAGAACAGACAAAAGAAATTGCTGATACTTGAACATGTGAAATTGGAAATTTAAAGCTCTAATAGAAAGGGTAGCAGAAGTGTAAACCTTTTTGCCCCACCTGTCCAAGGCACGAGAATCCTTTTCAGAGGGAATAGGATTTTTAGATGAAGCGGCCTTAGCAGCCCTAGAACCCTGATAAATGGTTTCAGGATCAGCAAAAGGGTTCTTAAATAAGAATTGATGGGAGTCAGGGACTCTGTAAAATCCATCAGGCTTAGAAGGAGCAGGCGGCAAGGAATCAGGATTTAGGTTAGCTTCAGAAAAAGCATCATCCACAATATCAAGTACAGGAGGAATAGCCAAAGGTCTGTGTTGAGGGAGAATGAGAAATTCCCCAAGTCTCTTCTTGGAAGCAGAGTAATCCTGACCTTCCCAATGAAAATGCTCCCTCATCTCATGCAAGGTTTCCCCAAAAGAGAAATCTTCAGGGGGAGAAGCAGAGGGAATAGAGTCCTCTGCATCAGAATCCTCATAAGGAGGAAAAGAATAATCCTGGTCAGAGGAGGAGACAGAAGACACAGAAGCCTGATCAGATGAATCATAAGGAATATCCTGTCTAGGCCTTTTTTCTTGAGGAGGGTGAGAACCCCTAATCATTGTAAGTAAATCTTCAGCCATCCGAAGTAATTGCTTCTGGGACTTGGGAGCTGTATCCAAGGAAGCTTGAGAAGAAACCCTTGGTTTAACAGGAGTCTTTGACTTTGCCTTTGCCTTTGTAGAAATAGTGATATTAGAAGGCCTGAAAACCCCCTCAGAAGCTGGTACCTGCACAGCGGTTCCGGACCCATTTGAAGGAGCGACGTCCGAAGGTCCTGCAGCAGCTAAAATACTAGGCCTAGAAGACTCCCCATGGGAGTCCATGTCGGCCATCTGTTCCGAAGTGGCGGACGACAGGGGCTGCAAAAGCGCCTCACTGACGACCGCCGAACCCGAAGCTGGCTCCGGCTGCAAAATATCATGTTTGGACCTCGGAGGCCTATCCTTGTCTTTGTGTTTCTTTTGAATTCCGGTTGTCGGTAAAGTATCCGAAGACATCCTATAATTGGAATCGTCTACCGAAATAATTCAAAGCCCAATCGTACCTACGCTTGATAGTGCGAGAATTAAACCTGGCACAGAACCGACAGCAAGAAACGTCGTGGTCAGGGCCTAAGCAAGGTAGACGGTAAGAGTGGAAATCTTTATGAGGTATTTGTTTTCCACACGATATACAATTATTAACTTTTTCTGACATCGGAGGAGCAAGAAAAAAAGTTTCCCCAACGGGGTACTTAGCTTGAGAAGAGAAGTAGAAAACTTTGGACCGACGACAATCAAAGCACTTTGTCTGAAAACGCCAACCAACGACTTGCGAGCTGCTTTCCACCGTACGGCAAGAAAGACTGGAGAAGATGGTGTCGGCTGTCAGCTTTATACCTCTGCGTTCTGACGTCAGGGTGCTTGCTGGTGCAGCCGACACCGGACCCAGACTTTGGGATTCTGGCCGACCTCGGGCTGCCTGCCGGCAGGATCACCCTATAGTTATGACTGCAACAGTGAAACACGAAGAACATCTGGTCACTAAGGACAAGTGGGTATATAAAGGGAGGTGTGATTTGCCCTTAGTGGCAGTGGTTGCACTGACAGTGTAAAGTTTAGTCTCAGTAAAAGAATACTTCAGCTAAAACAAAGCTTGCATGCACACCACCTCGCATGCACACCACCTCAGAGATTCATCTATATTCCTGCCACAATTAGTGCAAAAATTGGGGTGGTTTCACAAGGATTGATCTGAAAAGCAAATGAATATGGAGTAGTGGTCTGGAGAGGGGCTGATAGTGGGGGGGGGGGATGACAGCATTTGCGGAGAAGTTGTTACTGGTGTTTTGCTGAGTGGCAACAATCACCAGCTGGAAACACTAAAATAATCAATGTTGTTGGGCCCCTTAAAATTCAAACTCTGGCCATGCATCTAGTTCTCCGTCTCTAGTTCTGCCTTTATTTTGGTCTTCCATCACGGTGGACAGCATGTCTGCTTCTGCATGCATACCTGAGGTATCTTCCAAAGCTGCTGTCCGAAATAGAGTGTGTTCTAATTTTCACCAGAGGTTGGTTGGCTGGCAACCCCCACCCCATCCCTTTTCCCAGGGCAGAAGAGTAGCCTGTGCCATTTGTCTGTGTTTGATTTAGTTGGCTGTTCCCCACAGGAATATTCAAACTCACTTTGCAGTAAGTCCTGAGAGCATATCAAAGTTTAAAAGGAGTTACTAAGGTTGCAAAGTAATAAAGTGGGAGTTTTTGAAGAATGTAATTCAGATGTGGATTTTCACCACTACAGCCCAGCAGCTTAACTTATGTGCTATTCTTCATCTCTAATCAGATGCTCATCTGTACATCCCTGCTCAGCTTCCTGACAGCTGTGGTTCCTGAAGCCAACACATCTGGTGTAGAAGTATACCATGCACTTGGGCCAGTGAGTCAGTGACCCTTATTTTATCTTCAGCAGAACGATTTCAGTAATGCCACTTGAACAGCATTGTGATTTGATTACCTCCTGCATTACCGGTAGTCTGGATACCAGAATAATGTTGCCTCAGCAGGGAAAAATTACAGTTGTTTACACTTACCATAAATGTAGATGTTAAGAGTGTATTCACTGCTGCAGTCATTACATTTGGGTAATCTGCTGGCAGGTTTGCCCTCAGTCGGCCTGAATTCCAAAGTCTTGGGTCCTGCGTCGGTTGCTGTCTCCTCTTCCATGACATCAGGTCATTAGGGGTATAAAACATGCAGCCAACGCTATTTTCTTTAGTTTTTCTTGCCCCCGATGTCAGGTGCCCCCAAAAAGGCAGCAAAAATATGTATAAATAAATACATGCATCAATATAAACTTTACCTTCATCTACAAGCAAATACACCACATAGATTGTAGAAGATGGAGAAGGAAAGATAACCTCCAGAAAGAAAAGGGGGATGGCAGGAGGGTAACCTGGACTGCAACAGTGAATATACTCAATCTACATTTATGGTAAGTGTACACAACTGTACTATGTTCTTCGTGTTTCACTGTTGCAGTCATTACATTTGGGTAGAATCCCAAAGCTATGGTTGGGTGGCTGGAGCTAAACAGCATTATGTGCGGCTATAAGGCCCTGCAGAACTGCAGTGGCAAAGCCTGCCCTGGACTTAGAGTAGAGGGGTAAATGATAATGTTTTGTAAAGGTGTGGACAGAACTCCAAGTAGCGGCCTCTAGAATGTCTTTAGTTGGTACTCCTCTGAGAAAGGCTCTGAAGTAGCGGCAGATCTGGTGGAATGAGACCTAATGCCCTTGGGCACAGGTTTACCATGGTGTAAGTAGCAGAAACAAATACAGTGGCTTATCCACTTTGAAATAGTCTGCTTTGAAATAGCCTTTCCTTCTGATCCTGCAGCATATGTCACTAGCAATTGCTCATTTTTTCTTAGAGCTTTAGTCCTGCTCAAGTAGAATCTTAGCTGTCTGTGTACATCCAAGGAATGCAGAATTCTCTCCCCCTTGTTCTGTGGATTTGGATAAAAGGTTGGCAAATGAATAGTTTGGTTAAGAGCCACACTGGAAACCACCTTAGGCATAAATGTTGGATTGGTCCTCAGACACCCTGTCTAGGTAAAATATGATAAAAGGCTCCACAGCCATGAGGGCCTGTAGCTCTGAGACTCTTCTTGCTGAAGTAATTGCTAGTAGCAGAGTTGTTTTCCATAAGAACTTTATGTCAGCAGTAGCAGCTGGTTCAAATGGAGGCAGGGTAAGCTTTTCCAACACACATAACTGAGGTCCTATGCAGGTATTGGTGATCTTCTAGGAGGCCTTAAATATTTGCCTCCTCTAAGATACTGCTTTAGTAAAGGCTGAGAAAAGATTGGTGGCTCTGTTTTGTAATGAGCCGAAATGGCAGAGGCTTGGATTTTAATTGATGAGAAAGATAGGCCTCTGTCAAGCATCTCAGTCAAGTATTGTAATATTGGAGGAATATTTGGTTCTGCTGTATCACTTCCTTGGTGCTCGATTCCAAGCACAGAATCTCTTCCATTTATCAGCATAAGATTTTCTAGTACTAGGCCTTCTGGCTTCCAAAATGACATCCATCACAGCTTTACTGAAAGGTGTTGCTTGTGTAACTATATGATCAGCCATGTTGCCAGGTTCAGTGTCTGGAGTTGATTGTGCAGGATCTGATTGTGTTGCTGGGACAATAGTTGAGGTCTTTGAGGTAAAGTCCAAGCTGGGTATTGAGACAAGTTCCTTAGGATTGGGTACCAGTATTGGCTGGGCCAGTCCGGGGCAATTAGTATCATCTTTGGGTTCTCTTGTCTGACTTTTAGGAGGACCTTGGGAAGAAGAGGTAGAGGAGGAAAGGCGTAAACTAATAGGTTTTTCCAACTGAAAGATAGGGTGTCTACTTTCCATGTTTGTCAGTAATAAGTCCTTATGCAGAATCTTTTTAATTAGTAATTATGAGGAGAGGCAAATAGATCTATGTCTGGGCTCCCCCATTTCTTTGTTATCATACTGAAGACTTGTGGATCTAGTTTCCACTCGTGAGGATCCATAAGGTTTCTGCTTAAATCATCTGCCAGAGTATTTTGCTTTCCTGGCAGGAAATGAGCTTGGAGATGTATTTGGTAAGTCAAAGCTGTGTCCCACAATGTCATGGCTAATCTGCAAAGGGGGTATATGAGTGTGTGCCCCCCTGCTTGTTTATATACCACATGACCGTGGTGTTGTTCATCTTTATCAGTAATTGTCCTGGATGAAGCAAGTCCTTGAAGGCTGTTAGGGCACTTTGAACAGCTAGCATCGCTTTCTGGTTGATATGTAGATGCATTTGTTTTGGGGTCCATATGCCCTAAATGCATCATCCCACCATGTGGGCCCCCCCAAGCATAATCTGATGCATCTGTTAAGGTTTGGCTGGCAGGAGGTAGAGTGAAGGTCAGTCCCATGTTTTGGTGACATGTCTTTGCCCACCATAGAAACTCCTGTTGTAGGCAGGGAAATAAGAAGAATCATTGTTTCCAGATTGTGAATGTTGACTCCATAAACTTTTTAGGTACCATTGAAGTTTCCTCATATGCAGTCTTGCATATGGAATCAGTAGGATGCAGGATGCCATGAAGTCCAAAGTCTGCAGAATTTGTCTTGCAGATAACTGGGTTTTTGTTGCCATCAGTTTGAAGTAAGTAGTCGGTTGCCTTTGCTTGGCTGGCATGAGGTAAGCCATCTGGGCAGTTGTATTTAAGCTTGCACCCAGAAATGTTATCTTTTGAGAGGGTACCAGTTGTGATTTCTTTTCATTTATTGTGTACCCCTAGGCATGTTAGAAGCCTTTTCACAAACGCCAGGTGCTGAAGAAGAATGTCCTTTGTTCTTTGCTTGAACGAGACAGTCGTCCAAATAAGGATATATCTGAATACTTCTTTGTCTGCAAAATGCAATTACTGGTGCCAGGCACTTTGTAAAGACCCTGGGCACAGTAGATAAGCCAAAGGGCAGGGCAGAGAATTGGTAATGCATTAAGCCAGCCTTGAATCTGAGTTATCTTCTGCATGACTGTCTTATTGGGACATACAGGCATGCCTCTTTTAGGTTTAAAGTTACCAGCCAAGCATTTTTGCCCAGCCTGGGCAGAAGCTGCTGCAAAGTCAGCATTTTGACTTTTGGAATGTCCATGTGTGTGTTCAAAATCAATAAATCCAGTATTGGCCACCAGGCTTTGTCCTTTCTGGGTACCAAGAACAGTTGAGTAAAAACCTGTTCATTTTTCCTGTTCTGGTACTGGCTGAATGGCCCCCATATCCATGAGGGACGTAACCTGTTTCTGTGCCTCTACCCATTGATTTTTTGACAGATCTGGCCAACCGTTTGCCACTGGCAGAGTATGGAAATGGAATATGCATCCCTGTGATACCATGTTTAGTACCCACTTGTCCTGGGTTATTAACTGCCAATTTTGAGCAAAAAGTGCTAATTTTCCCCCTAAGGGTGCTGCCAAAAGATAAGAGCTTGGTGCAGGCAGAGGGAAGTCATTGGGACTGTTTTCTGTAGGTTTGCACTTTATCTCTTCCAGATTTGGAGGTAGAAGCACCCCATTGCTTTCACCTATATGAATCTTGCGCCTGGTATCTGGAACCCTTAGGGCGCCTGGATTGGCCCCTTTGAGCTCTGACACAGGAAAGGACCAATTTTTTGTTGGCCAGTGTCTACTGAATCTTGGTGGCTGCACTTGTAAGAAGTCTTTTACAGTTTGCATAGACTTAGCTTTGTTTTCCATTTTCTTTAAAACCCCTTCTGCCTTAATACCAACAGAGAATCATGCTGTAAAGGTGCATCTAGCAATTTAGCTTTAACATGATCAGGCAAATTTTGTTCCTTCAGCCAGGCATGTCTCCTAATCACAGATCCAGTAACTGCGGCCCTGCAGGAGGCCTCTAAGGAATCAAAACCACACTTTCCAACCTGTTCAGCTGCATGCAATAATTCCCGCAATTCTTTATTTTCTGCACATTCAAAAATTAACATAATTTTCTGTTTCAGCAATCCCATAACATGTTGTTGATACTTGAGCATATGAAATTGACAGTTTAAGGCCCTAATTGCCAAGGTTGCAGATGTATAAACCTTTTTTCCCCCATCTGTCCAGTGCCCTTGAATCTCTGTCAGAGGGGGTAGGATTTTTTGCTGTTCAGGCCTTAACTCCCATCGGACCCTGTGAAATAGTTTCAGGATCAACAGCAGGGTTTCTAAATAAAAAACTGAGAGTCAGGGACCCTGTAATATCTGTCAGGCTTATAGGAGCCGGAGGTAAGGAGTCAGGGGTCAAGCTTGACTCCGAAAACACATCATCCACAATGTCTAAAACAGGGGAAATGGCTAAAGGCCTGTGCTGAGGGAGAAGGAAATCCCTGAGCCTCTTTTTTGATTCTGAGAAATCTTGACTCTCCCAGTGAAAATGCTCCCTCAAAGTATGCAAGGTTTCTCCAAATGAATAATCCTCAGGAGGTGATGCAGAAAGACTCCTCTGCATCTAGATCCTCATAGGGAGGCATAGATAATTTCTGATCAGAAGAGGAATCATAAGTAATAGAAACCTGATCAGAAGATTAATAATCAGTGTCTTGCCTAGGCCTCCTATCTGGAGGGGGATGTGTACCCCTGATCAAGGTAATAAAGGTCTTCAGCCATTTTGATCATTTGTTTTTTAGGCATAGAGGCCTGTGCACGTGGCTCATGCGTTACTTTTTTAGTTTTAGAAGTTGCTTTGTTTTTGTTTTACAGCTGTCGTCGGTTTGATATACAAATGTTGAGGTCTGAATACATCCTCAGAAGCCGGACCCATCCGAGTGAGATACATCCGTCGGTCCAAATCTCGCGGCATGCCAGACTCCACATGGGTGTCGGTAGGGGCCTGTGACTCGAAAGTAGCAGGTATCAGGGGCTGCAAAAGCGCCTCAATGAGTACCAGTGAACCAGCGACTGGCTTAGAAGCTTCATCGGTTTTGGACCTCGACTGTCTTTCTCTGTCCTTTTCTTTGCGTTTATGTACTCCGGTAGTCGGATTGCTATCCAATGACATTTCTGGGTAGTTAAATCGGTTTTCAAAATACTTTTGAGGCAAAAATGTACCGACGCTTAATAGTGCGTTGGTTAAATCTAGCACAAAACCGACAGCCAGGCACGTTGTGATCAGGGCCTAGGCAAGGAATACAGTATAAATGGAAATCCTTATGAGGCATTTGCTTCCCACAAGTAATACAATTATTAACTTTTTCTGACATCGGTATGGAGCAAGAAAAAAGTTTCCCCAACTGGGTACTTCGCTTTAGTGAAGACTTCGGTTCTGAAACTCAAACTCGAATATTTCATTAGTCAGCCGACCGACACTTGCTTCAGGCACCACGTGGCAAGAAAGACTAAAGAAAACGGCATTGGCTGCATGTTTTATACCCCAGACAACCTGACGTCATGAAAGAGGAGACAGCAACTGATGCAGGACCCAAGACATTGGAATTTAGGCCGACTGAGGGCAAACTGCCAGCAGATTACCCAAATGTAATGACTGCAACAGTGAAACACAAAGAACATCTGTGCCCATCATAAGCATTGTCATCATTCTTGCAAGGCTGACTGTCTAGCAACATAATAGCACCATTAACTTTAGAGCTTACACGCATGCTGGAGCGATTTAGAAGAAAAGTTTTCCTTTATAGTTTGCATCTGGTAATGTGCACATACATGTAAATAAAATCATATCGATATTGTTCTGGGGTATAATGCGATAGTGCTGAGAACATGGGGTCTTACATTTCTGCCTTTTTATTCCTGTATGTTTAAGAGTATGGAAAAGTAGACCTTCCCTTTGCTCATGACTGGGAAAAGGGCACTAAATCACAGGCTATTGCTGTCACAAGGGATAGCCGTCAGTTACAATTAGACTGGAAAAAATAGATATTACCGACCAAAGTTTTTTCATAAAAAATAACTGTACATGTGATGTGCAGTCTGAGTCTTGGTGGAAGCATTTACATTTCTGTACCAAACCACACTGTGCAGCTGCAGACATTTCTATATTTACTGCATCATAACAAACTTGGATTTAAATACTCAGAATAGTTGCTCCAGGCTTCTCAGCAGAATGTGTGGTCAGTCATGCTGTGCTGGTATACAGAGAAGAATCAAGCAGAGGTGGGGGTGCTGCTGTTCGAGTTAAGTAACAGTTTTGTTTCTATGCAGCTGCATAATTACTTCCAGAAACTGGAAAAAGAAAACAAATTTTTCCAAGACAACAGTTTAACATTTGCAGAAAAGTAGTTCTTAAAAAGGACAGATGGAAGTTTTTCCTGTACTGATTGATTTATTTTAATGAACTAGTTAATAGCACTGAGTTATATCAGCACATCTTAATTTCTGAAGGTAGGCTTCAGACCTTGTTCCTATAGATGTAGTAAGTGTCAGTGTAGTTTCCCCACTAGTTGTTTCCCAGGTAGAGTGACTTTTTGTTTTAGTCTTCCAGCACCACATGATAGTTGTACTGAGCTTTAGTTCTGTCTTCAGGGTAGACTTTCTTTTGGGCCTTACTTCCTTGGCAACTTAAATTACATAATCTATCTTTGTGAGTAAATCAGTACATTGCATGAATTATACGTTGTGATTAATTTAATAGTTGCTGTAGTGCATAATAAATTCTGCTCAGACAGCAGATTTGGCAGCTTATCCTTAATGAGTAGCATTAAGATTGAAGTAAGATTTTAGAAACCATATGTTAATTCCTTTGTCTAGATTACTGAAAATTAGATATTTAAAAACTGCACCTCTATTCATTTAGTACTAGTGAGATTAAACAAACCATATATGATGAATACCTCTATCAACTGATTTTTTGTTGGTTAGGTGCAGGGAATAATGTGGACCGGACACTCTAAATTGGCCTAGGCATGAGTGCGTGAGTGTGTGCGCCTTCCGTGGAAGGTTGGGCGCCAGGCTGGCAACTCGACACCTTAAAACGCTATCATGAGCAGACAGGTGATCTGCTATGGCAACCCCTAAAGCCGAAAGAAAAAGAAGACCACCATCAGCCAGGCATTATAGATTAATACGCACCAAAACAAGTAGATAAGAACATTTTTTTCCACAGGCCATTAAGTTCATAAACGGTTAACTCAGCTTATTAAGCTGGGGTATTATTTTTCCTAAGCCTTCGAGGATTCTGCAGTATTGTTTACATATTGTTAATACCGGTTTATTTCAGTATTTCTTGCACCGAGTTGCACTTTGCACCTTGTACGTATATGTACTTTTTTGCCTTGTTCTTAATAGTTAAATGTATGTCATTTATCTTGTTCTTAATAGTTGTATGTAGCTTGTTGTTTATATAATTCACAGAGTCACTGAAACTGAAGTCAAATTCCTTGTATGCGTGCATACTTGGCCAATAAATGTGATTCTGATTCACCTTTACATATTTGTTACTCTCTAATCTAGTACTACTGATTAGAATCGGTCTTATTTTTCCCCTTAAATGTTATGTCTAATAGTATCTGAACATCTGAAAACTCGTCTAAGATTCAAACTTTCCATAATAAACTGTTCTGGGATATTCATTTTTGTTATTAAAGAGACCATATCAGAGAAACACAATCCTAATTTTTTCATGTGTGATTCTATAGGCGAGTATATAAACTATCCTTTTGGTAAACTGCAAGCATTCAGAACCATTCAATAACAGAGGTGGTGGTTTAGAATGCAATTCACTGTATTTTGCTTATCAAAATTGTATTTGACATCTTAGCAAATGACTCAAAATATGACTATTTACTTTTAGAGTACTAGTAGTAGTAACCTGGACAGTTCTTAGAATTCTAAGAACTCCCATAGCATCACAAAAGTGCTCATGATTCTAAGTTGTTTCAAGCTGGTTTTCATGACAAATGATTAATAATGAACAGTTCATCAGTTACAATACACAAAAATGCTTGCAAGTGAATCCAAGCCACTTCCACTCCACACATAAATCTCTCAAATCCCTCCAAAGCACCAAAAAATCAACAAATAACATCTCAAAGTATCCCAACCACTAAAAAGCCATTGCACTCAAAGAAATAACATTTAATGATTCAGCAAACACCATTTGTATGAGATATTTAATATACAGCAGACTGTCATTTTATAAACTTGCATTAAAAGAATGACAGTTGTGTGATCCATGCCTAAACATTTATATATGTAAAAAGCTACATTTTTTATACTTTGTTTATAACACAGCATACGTCTTTCCTGGATGCTATTGCATGTCAAGTATACTATCAGTAGCACACTACTGGACCATTTTAAGAATCCAAAATATAATTTAACATGCCTATTTAGTCTCATTTGTTGCATCTTGTATTATACTTAATAGTACATTACTCAACTATGCCAGTGTATCAGAAAATGTGCCATCTAACATAAGTTTCATCATAATAATGGTTAACTTTTAATAAAATGAATAGCTTAACCTTTTACACACTACACGAAAGTAAGTGGTTTTAATTTCATATATAACTAAAGGAATCTAACATTTAAAATGGAGCTAGTAATCATCTGAAGTAGGGAAACAAATGATTTACCTTGTAAAAAGTAATATTCAGCAGCTGTTCTTAAGCATTCAAACACTTCTTTACATTAAGTATTCATAACAATGAAATGCATTAACAAGAATTCATAACCATAAAATATATTGATTTTCATTTCTCCTTCAGTTTTTTTACTGTTTTTGTCTCTAATTAACCCACCATCTCTTGTCGCATTTCTCTTCAAAGATGTTGATATATTCTACTCCATTTCTTATGTCACTTCTACAATTTTATTTTTCTGTATAAAGTCAATTGCATCTTCCAATGTGTTAAAAATCTTCCTTCTGGAAGGTGAATCCTTATTTTTGGTGGAAGCAATATTTGTGCTTTAATATTGTTTTTCTTTAAACTTTTAACAAGTGGCAAACATGGTTTCCTCTTTGGCATCACTAATGCTGAATAATCACGGTCAAACCTTATAGTATTTTCTTTAATTTTAACTAAATAATTAGTTCATGCAGCTTTTAAAATTAAATCCTTACACTGATTTGAGAAAAATCTTACAATCACTCACCTTGATGAAGGTGTGTTTTTTTTTTTTTTTTTTTTTTTTTTTAAAAGAGTTGGAAAGTGATCCATGTGCCCTTTTGATGTCAAAGGAATTGAACCAACTGACTTTATACCTCACAAGACATCTGCAGCAGCTGGAAAGGCCACAGAAGTACCTCACAAATAGGATTACTGGCCTCAAACAAATGCCCTACACTGACCGCCTCAAAAAACCTCCAGCGTTACTCCGCAGCATATCGCCTACTCCGCGGTGATCTCTGCCTAACATATAAAGCTATGTCAAATCCAAAGCTGCTGGACATGCTACACCTAAAGAAATCCCAATCCCTCCGAGCTACATACTCTATGGACCTAAACCTTGTTACCACAACAAAAAGGACATGCTGGTGGGATAGATTCCTGTCCCAGAGACTTCCCATACTCTGGAACAGGCTACACATCTATGTCAAGCAAAGTTCTTCATTAGCACTCAAGAAAAATATTGATGAGTGGATGGGAAATAGGAAATATACCCCGGGGATCACTTCTGTGTCTCTGCTTGACAGTGGCACAAGAAAATAACTTTCTTCTGGCGTAAGCCAGGGAACCTTGTTGGCTAGGCTTACATAGGCCCTTGGGCCGATAGCCTAGTACCTACCTATGAACCACACCGTCTTCCTCTTCTTTTTCAGGAATCCTGTAAATCCTGATGTTATTCATTGTAGATCTGTTCTCCAAGTCTATTTTTTTCCAGAATTATTTTTGTTTCAGAAGCAGTTCAGTGTTATTCTCATTTCCAAGTAATCTTCCATCAAAATCAGACTGCCTCGTGCATACTCGAGATTTGTGATTGAGAGATTCACTCAGCACTTCAAGTTGTTGTTTTTACAATCATCCTTAAAATTGCCCATTTTGCTTTCTAATTTACCTAGCTTTACAGATAACTCACTGATGTTACTCACTGCACGTTTTTTCTTAGTACTCTCCTGTACACTGGGCTTAGAGTGGCTCACTCTGAGACAATTAGTTTTCTAATTTTCTTGACATGAAAAAGCAACTTATTTTTGTACTAAATCTTTCAGTAGATGTTCTACTCCAAGTTGTGAAATGTTCTGTTTTTTTTTTTTTTTTTTTTTTATTTGCAATCGGTGTGACTAGGATGGATAGGATTAGGAATCGGTATATTAGAGGGTCAGCTCATGTTGGACAGTTTGGAGACAAAGCAAGAGAAACGAGATTGCGTTGGTTTGGACATGTGCTGAGGAGGGATGATGGGTATATTGGGAAAAAGATGCTAAGGATGGAGCTGCCAGGTAAGAGGAATAGAGGAAGGCCTAAGATAAGGTTTATGGATGTGGTGAGAGAGGACATGCAGGCGGTTGGTGTGACAGAGCAAGATGCAGAGGATAGGAAGAAATGGAAAGAGATGATCCGCTGTGGCGACCCCTAACGGGAAAAGCCGAAAGAGAATGATGATGAAAGTAAAAATGCTGTCAGAGATGTTAAAATGAAGCAGAGAAACAACAGTGCTGGTAACTGCACACCATCTTGGCCACTCCCCTCTCTCATCACACTTTCTGATCATCTCTGCACCAGAAGGGCCAAATATTAATCTATCAGAAGTAGAATTTAAAATCTCATGTTTTACATCCGGGAAGTTCTGAGAACGTAGCCAAGCAACCCTCCTTAAAACAATACCAGTGGCCATAGCCCTGGAAGAAGTATCAGAGTTATGCACACACTGCAAACAATGAGCAGTGATCTAAATAAAGAAACCAAGTTATTTAAAGCAGGTTTTTCATCAGAAGAAACTGTAGCCAAAACATTCCTCATACTGTCACAATCTGTCAAAATAAACTGACATACAAGCCTGGCAATCTAAAATTTTGATAATCAAAGTTGCATATGTACATACTTTTTTCTCTTATTTATCAATAATTTTCCCAAACATATTAGAAAGAGTAAAATTGGAATTAACAGTGGAATCAACCAAGGCTACAGTAGTGTATACAAATTTAAAAGACTGTGGAACTTCATACATCCTATCTGCTTTTTTAGGGACAGATGGCCGAATATCAGGAAAGCTAGAGGCAGTAAGACTCATTCTCAAAAGCAGACAGGAGGCAGGGCTCTAGGTTCTGGAAAATGCCTTCTTTAATAACTTATAGTATTTTCTGAGGGACTGAGAAAACTGTGTTCTCCCACTGAAAACATTAGGGCATTCTACTCAGCCAACACAGGAAAGGAGATTCTGTGAATAGGGATGACTGCAATTAGGGATTACAGACAACAAACAGGGGGATGGAATTTATTGGAGAAAACTGGCAAAGGAACCCAAAGTACTGGGAGCAAATAACTAGAGAGGGAAAGAAGACACAAGAATTTATTTGGACTGCAGGTTAGAGATTACATTCCCTATCAAGGATTGATATCAGAGTATAGGCAGAGAGAAAGAAACAGGGGGGTCCTAGAAAAAGACCAGCACTGGTAGAGCTTCTCATACAAGGAAAGCAGCTGGGGCTAGCTCCAAGGTTAACTGTCACTCCAGACAAAATATTCACAAAGATCAAGGTAAAGTCCAATGTTTAGAAATGCTAGGCAGATAGTCAAGTAGCACATTTGTTTATTTAGAAAACCAAGCTTTCAGGTCAATGCCAATCCTCAGTGTGTTACACAACTACTATTCATATACATTTAAACTAAAACCTTCATGACACAACCCACTCAGAAGACGACAATTAACTGCACATTTATATTGAGACATAAAATGTATTTTAAAACATGAAATAGTTTGTCTAAACTAAATCTTGTACTCAAATTATAAAAAGTATAACAATACATAAAAAATATACACATATTGTATATTAAAGTGCATATATCAATCATTTACAACAGTTCAACAGCACTTGTCTTTTCTGTAGTATAGGTTTCAAGCTTACTGGTGCATTAATACCAGGCAGAGAGTCTGCTTGCAGTCTCACTATCCATTCATACTCTACAAATTATCTAGCCTGTTGTTCAAATCACCCCCTGTTATGCTCCTATGCACAATGCTTATAATGCTAAACTTTAGATTCATGGTCACTTCCTTTTTCATCAATGTATTTTGCAAATGTATTAGTTTTAACATTTCTGCGCATTTCAGAATTAAGCAATCCTTAAGTCTTTGTGTGCACTTACCTACATAGGACACTTTTTACAAGTAGTGAGGTATACCACATTAGAGGTAGAGAAGGTAGCATAACATTTAAATGTATACTTTACATTTGTTAATGGATTTAAATGTATACTTTGCATTTGTTAATGGATGTGCAAACTCAACAGTATTTATGTCTTCACAACAGCAGCAGTTATAACAAGGAAATGTACCTACTTTATGGTTTCATATCCTTATAACAAAGTTTTTTTTTTTTTTTTTTTTTTTTTTTTAGTTTGCACAGTTCCTGTAGGCAAAGTAGGGTCTCTCCCCTACCAGCTGTTTCATCTCTGGCATATGTCCAGTGCTTAGCTATAATATTTTTAATACCATTATTCCTTCTATTAAACCTAGTTATGTAGTGTAAGGGACCTTATTCCCTTGTGTAGTCCCCGGGGGGGGAGGGGGGGGGCTCTTTCTTTCTAAACTATGGTTTTGCACTACCTGCCCATCATTAACCACATCAGTTTTTAGACTCTCAAGTTGTAGCTGCATCATAGCCTCTGTCTTTAAATTCATTTATGTTTTGGTCCGTCTGAGTTGTACATTTTATATTATACGTATTCAAACGACTTGCCCTAAGTAGCCTACTCCTAGTAGTGCTTATGTGATAAAGCACACGTTCTCTGGGTGTACCTATTTGCATGTACATCCTTTTGAAAAATAGAAGTTTCAATATCATTACCAGTTTTATCTATCTTAACATCTAAAACATGTACTGTGAATATTCGAATGTAAACTTGAAGAAATCAGAGTTTTTAGTTCAATCTACATCAGAAGCTGCCATTAAAAAGGAATAACTAGTAGAGCATATAAAATATTGCATAACAAATATAAGAATCAGAGGAGGTTAGAAAGGATTGGGAAAGAGATTGGATAAATTCATAAAAACAATGGGAGGATGTATGTATGTCTCCCAAATATGGAACAAAATGTAGAAGATTCAGGATTTTTGCTCGGAAATGTTTACATAGATATGTTTATACCCAAAGTAGATTCCACAGAATTTTTCCTCGGGTAGATAGTAAATGGGAGGTGTGACTGGGGAGCAAGAAGTAACTGGGAACATATTTTTGGGAGTGCAGTGAGTTGGCAGACTAAGGATTCCCTGCGAAATCCACCGTCAGAGATGCTGGGTGGGCAGATGGGTGTGACGAGGGAGATGTTTTTTCTGAGCTACGATAAAGGATCGGAATTGCCTAGACATGGTAAGGCTTTGCTGTGTCCAATTAAGGTGGCTGCTAAAAAAAGCAATTAGAAAATGGAAATCAAAACCTAAACCAACTATATTAGAAGTCGTGAATATAGCAACAGAGATAAAAATTGGAATTCAGATCTTTACAGAAAGGTCAGAGAAAACTGCATAGGAAAAATGGGAATTGTGGGAACAATACATAAGGGGAGGAAATAGGGTCAAAAGAAGGCAGGACTTATGAGCTATGTAATGTTTGACTTTAAACAAAACTGGGTAGATTATAGCGACATATAATGTTTGTTACTGGGAGTGTGTCTGTATGGCTTCTGATGTAAAATGCTTACAACTAGGATTGTTTCTATGTGGTATACTTCCATTTATATAAGTGTATGATTGCTTATGTTGTAAGTGATGGTTTAATAAAGATGTTTCTTGTTTAAAAAGGGGGGGGCAGGAATTAAATAATTTATGTAATGCTTAGATTGTAAGACATATAGCAATATATGTGAAGTATAATGTTTAATGTTAATTTAATACAGTTCGATTACTTTTGCATAAATGTAAATTTGCCTGTCACAAGTTAATAACTCAATAAAGATGCTTAAAAAAGGGTGTGGGTGCAGCCAAGCAGAAAGTCCTGACAGGTTAGCTTTAACTGAAGAATATGCTAACCCAGCATTTAGCTGATCACACAAATATAAGAATCAGAGGAACCTTTCATAAATAGGGGATCCTAAAAGCAAGAGACACCAGACAGAAGTGCTTTTATATGACTTCCTAGAAGTGGGTTTACTGAACCCCTGGAGAACCTGAAGCATGTCCTCAGAAAAGAGGTGCCTGAAAGGGATCAAAACCCTATCACCCACAGCGTCAGTTGAGTGATCCTTTGTCTTGGGTGAGAAGATGCACCAGGTGAGGTAACTTGTGGTGATTACCCTGGTCACGCGAGAAAGAAGGGGGAACCAATGGTGTCTGCGCCAAAAGGAAGTCACTAGCAAGATTTTGAGAGAGTTGGGTCTGACCTTTTGCAAGGCTTGTGGTAAGAGGAAGGGGAGGGAAGGCATACAGAAAACATCCACTTCCAAGAAAGGACTTGGGACTCTAGAACAGAATATAGGAAGTTGTTTTGAGCGAAGGCAAAAAGATTCACCCGAGAAATACCTCACCGATGGTGAAACATCCAGTTGTGAGCTTGTGTTCTGGACCTGCTCAGACAGTCTGCCAGTAAAATTGTGTTCCAAGGGAATGAAAACTACCTGAAGTGTGGTATTGTCTGTGAAAACTTTGAGCGGCTGAGGATGAAAAAGGGAATGAAAAGCCTGAATAGCTAGCAGCAGTACCATTATCTCGTCATACCTCTCAACCTGGAAATATCAAAAATCTGGACAAAGGCCCGTGAAAATAGGTACAAATCTGTATGCTGAATAACATAAAATGTGCATGCATAATTATAGCCCCCCTACTCCAATGGAATTGTGGGATACCAACTTTCAAACGCAAACTGAACAGACAACCAAAATATGGTCCCAGAGTAGACCCTGTA
The DNA here is from genome assembly GCF_019279795.1 of Protopterus annectens. NCBI lineage: Eukaryota > Metazoa > Chordata > Ceratodontiformes > Protopteridae > Protopterus > Protopterus annectens. The sequence continues at coordinate 1,242,674,321 of NC_056735.1, read as the reverse complement.
ATAAATGGTAACCATTTTTTGAAATGTGTAGCAATGATGTTTTGTACATCTGTACCTTACTTTGAGAAAACATAATTAAATTACTTCCTAGGACTCCTCTGTACACACTCATGAAACAGAAAAGAGCAAGGAGGTATTAAAATACCAAACATTAACCTTAATATTTCCAATAAAAAAGGTGGCCATTTAAAGCACAGACATTGCTCATCTAATGTATTCAGCTCCGTTTTTAATTTTTTGGTATTATTCATCAGGAAAAGATTATGGGTCATAAGAAGAAATGTCTGCATGAGTACTAATTTGAGTTGATTATTAGGCATGGGCGCCCCATTAAGCAAAAAAAATGTCACTTTCTGTTCTAGCAGATATAACTGCACTTAGCCTAATGCCCTAAATTAATTTCCTGTTGACAACTTTGCTGGAACATAGGAAAGAGATACTGCATACATTTGTTAACCCTTGGATTACAAGTGGGGTATCCCATCCAATATACAGTCAGTAAACCTGTCTAATATGAAAACAGTATACAGCCTTCCCACATTTTGTAACTGCAAACAATATGACACACTTTTCATATTAAGTGCAGACAAAACATGCATAATAATATGTTAACTAAAACACATGCACAGTCTGAATAATGAGTAATACAATAGTAAAATAGCACTGAGTCTGGGTCACAAACGAGGGAACCTCTCTGGGCCCGGCAGGAATAACTGCACACACCAGCTAATCTGAATAATGAGGTGGCACCACCGTGGCAGCACATTTCCTCAAAGATACACTGAAATAACCAACAGATCTTTTTCTTGAGTTAGTAAATTTTATTACCTCTAAGAGAAAGTTTAAAGCTAAGCGTTGCAGAGTGGTATCTTTACAGAAAATATAGCAGGAAACACCACAATAACAAGCTGCTGAGCAGTCAGCTAAGTTCGCAAATCCAGCAAAGTTTTGAATAAATATTAATTACATATTTGGTTTAGCGTTTCAGTTAATATATCAACACATTTTCATTAACCTGCCATCAGAAACCTGCAGACACTTGCATTGTACACTTCTGTTCTATCCCTAAGGAACCTCTCTGGGACCGGCAGCAATAAAAAACACTCTGCTTAATTGCACAGTACACACACACACACCTACTAGCCTGAATAATAAAGGAAGTGATAGTAAAACACTGCACTGAAGTCCAAGCAATAGCTACAGTAAACCACTCTGATGCCAGTCTGCTTAATTTCACACACACTCTCCTAATCTGAATAACGAGAAATGGTAAAACAGTTAGCACTGAAGTCTGAATAACCAACGAGAGAACCTCTCTGGGACCAGCAGCAATAAATCACTCTACTTAATTGCACGCAGACACCTGCTGTCTGAATAACGAACGAGGTGGCAGCAAAAGAACCACTTTTTGCTCTGGCAGCAATAACTACAGTAACACAGTATTTAATCAGATAAAATGGGAGGTACTGGCAGCAATAGCTACAGAAAACCACACACCGCTCTGCTTAATTGCACGCGCACACACTTGCTAGTCAGAGACGAGGGAATCTGGCAGCAATAACTAAGAGAACTGAAGGCTGAATAACGAGGGAGCCTGGAGCCACTCTGCTTAATTGCATACACACAACCAACACACCCTCCTCCCCTAGCTAAGCTACGCACACTGAATAATAACGGAATGAAAGGGAACCCCTCAGCTTAATAGATAAACTAAATCGCACATAGCTACACACAGTACTTAGATAAACCTGAGTGGAGTGGACGGAATGGGTCTGGCAAGAGTAAAAACCACAGCAGCACTGATTCTGAATAAGTTTTCATAACAAGCAACACATACTTCTACTTCTGCTGAACTGAATGATGAACCATTGAACCACTGCACTCTCTTCTGCTATTAGCGGTTAGCACTGCTGCTACTCCAAAAAATTCAAAGTCCAACAAAGCTGATGTCATTCACGCATGCCCCCTGTAAGCTGGTGATGCATGGTGACAGCAGCCATAAATTTAAAGTTGGAGTGGAGAAAAAAAATAGTCAAAAGTCGTGAATCAAAGGGGCCACTCGGGAATTCGTGGCACCCCATTATTTTGCCCCCAAAACCAGTGAACTCAGAGGAATTTGGTACGGTTGAGAGGTCTGTGCCTCGTAGGTATGTGGTCTGAGCTCTCATGAAGAGGCCAGAAACCCTGTACCTTGAGAGATCCAAAGGAGGCCTTTCATCCCCTACCTGAAGTGTCTGTAAAGAGATCTTGAGTTGACTGAAGCTTTGAAAGGAATCCTCAGGTTAAGAGAAAACTGATGAATCCACCATTGAGCTTAAGACAAGGAAGGCTGGAAAGATAGCAGGAAGTCCAGGGGGTGACAATGTTAACAGCCACACTGACTTGAAGTACCACTGAAGCTTTATCATGTGAAGCCTAGACAGGAGGAGCACAGAACGATGGAAGCCATGAACCCAAGGACTCTGAGAAATTCCTTGGCCGTGACAGAAGTCAGAGGAAGAAGAGACTGGAAAAAGGCAATGAGACAAACCCTTGGGGTGGGCAATGATGCCAACATGGTGATGGTTTGAAGCCTGCAACAGAGAAAAATATGATCCTGAGAAGGCATCAGAGTTAATTTCTGGAGGTTTATGGTTGAACCCCAGACTAAGAGAAATAGTAAACCTGAGATCGAGAAACAGAGCATCAGGAGACACCACCCAACTAGCAGATTGTGCAGGTAGTGAAAGATCTGAATTCCTCTTATCCTGCAGAAGGCAATAACAGTAGTGAATACTCTTGGGGCAGTAGAGAAACCAAAGGGCAAAGCAGACAGAACTGAAAAGGCAAGAAACAGAGAAACAATTTGCTGAAAAGGGGTTGGATGAAGATATGAAGGTAGACATCCTTGACATCCAGAGAGACCAGAAATGCCTGGAGTGGAAGAAGGGGAAATAAAATCTGAAGAGACATCTGAAAGGAAGGCATTTTGTGAAACATGTTGACCTGGGAAGGATCCAGAATTGGTCTCTAAGTGCCCTCTTTTCTGAGAGCCAAAAACATTATGGAATAAAAACGCTTCTCTACTTGGGCAGGAGGCCCAGCTTGAATGGTGCCCTGGACCAAGAGAGAATGGAGCACCATCTAGAGAAAGAGGAAGCTGTTCCTAAGGAGGTTGAGGGAGGATCAAAAAGATAGAAGGGACTTCCAAACCATGAAATATCCATAGCAGATGATGGACAGAACCCAACAGCCTTATGTGATCCTTGACTAATTTGGGAGAGACAAGTAAAGATGGACGGATAAAGGAACCTTGCGGAGGAAAAGGAGAAAAACTGCCAAATGGAACCTAGCTTATCCTGAATAGTTGATTTCTGGGAGTTAGTGGTTTGAGTACACTTAACAGGAGGCACATGTCTAGAACCTTGTTTTCTGTCAGGTGCAGGGCGAGAATGTCTATGAACAAAGGCAAATTTGGCAGAATTCCTCAAAATTAGCAACAGGAGAAAAAAATGTTACAACTTCTGCAAAGCTTTACCCATATCCTGTAGACACTTGAAAACTTCACATCCGCACCAGAAAGATTTTTATTATCCAAAGGAGCACCAACAATTTGGTCTTTATGTCATCAGGCAAAGCCTGAAGACAAAGTTAAGGGTAATGGCCTTATAACTGAACCAAAGGTCACAGCTCTCAAAGAGGCATCAGTTGCATTTGACACAATGGAGAGCAACTTGAGGTTGAACCCAAAAGGGAAAGGGCATTAGACCTCCCTCAAAGTCAGGAAGGTCAGAAACCACTTTAGAAACCTAAGAAAGGAGGGCCAAAACACAGCTGGTCATAAAAGTCTGGCAGGTGATGGCCTGAAGGGATGAAGTGGCAGCAGTATAAACCTTTTATGAAGAGACCAACTTGGTACAGGGCAACAGCCTGGGGGGTTGTCAGAAGAGACAGACACTACAGAAGGATCATCAGAAGGGCATTTATTAAGAAATTTACATTTGTCAGGCACTTTGCAAAATTTATCAGGTTTCTTGAGTGTAGAAGGTTGAGAATCAGGGGGACACAGAAGCAGATGAAAAGGTATCCAGGGCAGCCAAAATAGGGGGAACAGCTGACTGCTTAGGAGACTCCATCTGGAGAAGCTCATAATACTTTTTCTGAATGTCAGAGACTTGAGAACAACCCCACTTAAAGAACTCCATCATGCGAGCAACAGTATCCCCAAAGAAGAGTTCTTCCAAAAGGGAATCTGGACTAATAAAATCATCTTCCTTTGAACCACAGCCCAAGAGGGAAGGAATGTGAGTGTTATACTCCAAGGACTCTTCCCCAGAATCTAGGATCCTCATCTGAAGAATCTAGTTCACTGGGTCTGTTACCAGAGGGGCTGGCACAGTAAAATCTTGAGTAAAACCCCCTGACTAAAATCCTGCCATTCACACTGGGGATCCTTAATAACAGGGACATATGCTAAGTTTTCAGTTTCTTTTTCTGTGGGACATCCACACAAAGCCTCGGAGGGTCAGACCCTAGATATATTCAAGAAGCACAGTAGGAATCTCCTTTACCAAGATCTGCAGAACCCCCCTCAGACAAGGTTCCCTCTCAACACTAGGAACAGATGTTTGTAAAGCCTCCAAGGATGTGCAGTGTCCATGCCAGCCTCTGACAGGGTTGTGGCAGAGGAATTCTGATGCAACCAACAGACAATCTCCTGGGCCTTCACTAGCCTTCAGAGAGATGGCGAGGGCTGACGGCATCTGCATTAGACTTAATTTTTCGTACTTTCTTTGCAGACAGCTGACCCTAAGGATAAGAAAAATTCCCCCATAGCAACTTCAGCTGAGAGCTAAATATTTAAAAAGGAGATGACTATACAGGGTCTTAGGAACAAACGCCTGGCAGATAGAACACTGTGTATGGTCGTGGGAAGCACCCAAACAGAAATGACAGTGGTCAGGACAGTCTTTATGAAATCCCATACTGATAATTTTCCACTTCTGGATCACATGAACCCAAGAGCAGTAAAGATAAGAAGAAACCTCAATGAGGCACTTATCTAAAACACAGTTTGGTAACCAGCATAGCAGAAGGACATTCAGACTGATGTACAATGTTTGTGTTCAGCACAGCAGCAAAGTCGACCCTAGTGTGTGGATCAGTATGTTACCTTTATGCCCTAAGACTTGGGCGGAGAGCGTACATATCACGTATGATGCTTATAAGTAATAAAGGCATTCGTATACTGGCCAGATGTTGGGCTATCTTTGGCATGAGATCCCTTAGGTTATGAATACTGCAACAGTGATATGGAAGGACATCCAGCCAGTCACCAGAAGCCCATCTGTGTCAATTTGGAAGGGGGAGCAGGAGGGAGGGAAGTTGGACTGAACGAATGCCAGACAATGATCTATCTGCATAGTAGGTACATAATTTTCATATCAAACATTTTCTATTTTTGTCTGATTCAATATATGGGAAAGTTTCCCAAACTCTTCTACCTGGGTGGTACCAAGGATGGACATTCCTGGGAATGGTGCAACCAAAAGAAGAGCCTGATTTGGACTGTACCATCCAGTTTATAATGAAACGAGATATAAAAGTGTGAAATGTTGGACAAAGATGCTGCAGCACAATCATCAAAGATGGATGGCCTAGTCGTAAAGGCTGTTGACATAGCTACTGCCCGTATGGAGTGATCTTTAGGTTTAGAATGGAGGAGCAAGTCCTCTTTGCTATACAAAAAAGAAACACAGTCTGGGAAGTACTGGAGCTCTGACAGGTGGTCCTGTAAGAAAAATTCCTGTCAAAAAGGCTTGAGAGACTCTGAAGGAAGCTAAAGAATTGCCATTTTGCCCTATGTGGAAATCTGAAATAGCGGCCATTTGTACTTTAAGTGGAATAACTACAGCCAGTGTGAAAAAGTTCAGAGTTTTAATATGGAGGGAATGGGAGACGAAAAGGGGTCTAATCCTTTTGATACAGCCCAAATAGAAAAGCTCTTCCATTTGCTATGGTAGATCTTTCTTGTGGATTTTTGAGAGGCTGAAATGATATGAACGACTGAAGCAGAGAGCCGAGCATCCCTGGTTAAGGTTAGAAATGGTGGAACCAAATGATTAATTTTATGATCTCTGTTCTGGAGGAGGCAAACCAGAAAGGCGGGATAACAGTTTGGGATACTGATCCAACATTCATGGGGGATGCACTACCAGAGGCCAGTATATCTATGGGCAATGGACTAGCAGAGGCCACAGGAAAGGAAGCCATATTTGTTGGGGGCCAGAAAGGAACAATGTGGATCATTTTGCCTTTGTACTTTGTCTTCTGGGTGAATTTATTCATTAAGGGCAATGAGGAAAAAGCATAAAGGAGACATGGGGGCCAACAATGCTCCAGAGAGCCCCTCTGTGACTTGCCCTGATCCCTCCACAGGGACAAGTAACTGCTGCACTTGTTTAGGAAGGATGCAAACAGGTCGCACCAAGGTTAAAAAATCAAGGTCGTCACTGATGGACTGTAGAACCACTCATGAAGCATTAAGACAGCTCTGCTCAATTTGTCTGTTAAAACACCAGACATCCCTGGTATATGCATTGCTATCAGAAAATGTTGTGAAGGCATCGCCCACTGCCTCAGTCACATGGCGTCTTCACAAAGGGAATAGCAGCAGATTCCTCCATTTGTTGCTGCACCAGACTACTGCCGTCTTGTCTGCTGGCATGGAAATTACTCCCTTGGGGGAAATGGAGTACGAGCAGTGCTAGGACGACTGCCTTCATCTCCAAGATACTGATGTAAAGGCTGACCTCTAGATGTGATCAAGTATCTTAGACCGTCCTATCTTCAAAATGCTCCCCCACCCTAGAAGTGAGGCATCTATGGTTACTAAAGCCACAGGTGGATCCATATAGAATGGAAATCCTTCTGCCACTTATTGAGTCTGTATCCACCAAGATGTGTTCTCTGCAGATTTGAGGGATGGGAATTTTCATGTGCAGTGGATGAATGCTTTGAGACCACTCTACAGAGTCAGTCCACTATAGTACTCATGTGAAATCTTGCTGGCAGCACCATTAAAATTATGTAAGTCATCAGACCTAAAAGCCGGAGAATCAACCTTGTTATAAGAGAAGGGTAATGAAGTACTTTTGCAGCTGTGAGATGCAGACAGAGTACTCCAGAATGGGAAATACTGGTGATGTGTAATACTGAGTCCAGGTGGCCTCCAATGAATTCCATCAGTTGTGTTGGGGTTAGCTGGCTTTCAGTGAGATTGACAAATTCCTAGATTTTGCAATAAGAGGAGCAGAAGGTCCAGATGATACAACAGTAGATCCTTGGAGGCATCTGTTAGTAGCCAATCCCTGATAAATGGGAAAACTTGTACCTAGTAGGTCTAGATGCGCTGCCACTACTTCTATTACCTTGGTAAACATCCTGGGGGCTGTGGTGAGACCAAAAGGCAGGGCTCAGAATTAATAGCGACAGGCTCCCAGCTGGAAACTGAGCTATCTCCTGGACCACCTTTCTATCTTTACATGATGTTATGTTGTCCTGGAGATCTGCAGGAGCTTAACCAATTGTCCTTTCCTCAGAACAGGCAAAATGGACTGATTTGTGACCATCCAGAGTTTTGCCTGTTTTACATACTGATTTATATGACTCAGATCCAGACTGAATTTGAACTCCCCCTGTTTTCCTGGGTAGTAAAAAGAACCTCAAATAGACTCCAGACTCTAAATGGTCTCTGGGAACTGGTTGGATGACTTTTTCCTAACAACTTGGAAACCTCTGTTGCTGCGGGTTCCCACTGACTGAGCAGAACAACAGGAACTTTTTTTTTTACTGGAGGAAGGGAACAGTCAATTGAAGAACATCTGAAAATTATATTTACCACCCAAGAATCTGTTTTTGCCAGGCTTGTGGATGCAAAGATAAGCACCCCAGTGACTGCGTCCAGAGTGCAGCAGTCACCCCTTCAGGAGCACTGATGGGGCTTCTTGGTGAAGGAACTCAAAGCCCTGGTTGTGCAGTCTGTCTCTACAGCAATGTCCATTAGAATTACTTTCTCTTATGTTAGAAGGTCCATCTCCAGGGGTGTCCTGATAAAAAAACCTGAATGGTGGAACTACATCTTTCCAGCTCTCGGATTCCTAGAAAAAGTTCTTTGCTGTGTGTGTGTGTGTGTGTGTGTGTGTGTGTGTGTGTGTGTGTGTGTGTGTGTGTGAGAGAGACGCCCCTGCTCTGGGTCAGTAATCAAGGAATCTCAATCCTCTACTGATATCGGTAACAGATGTTCACAAAAATGGATGCACACAGTATTTTCAGATGCAGATCTCTGCAATAAGCACAATTTCCCTCAAGAGCCATAGTCAGGGGTCTGGGCTTCCCTCTCTCTCTCTCCAGGCCCCCAGTAAGACTCCCCACTGGCACAGCTGTCAAGTTGGGTCCACAGCAGTCTGTTCCAATCCAAGTCCTCCACCACCCTCTCTGTGAAACCAGTGCTCTGTGTCCCTGCTCCAAACAACTGATATCCACACCCACCTCTGGGAAAGGGTGGCACAGATTTACTTATTCTGCTACCCCTTTGGCCAAACTATAAGGTAGCTACACTGCCACTAACCAGCTCCTCTAATGCTCTTGCAAGGGTACCCAATTATACTGAGCAAAATTAATACCAATACAAATGGTAGTGTTTGATTAATGCAACACGGCCTTAAGGAGTGGCCACAGTGTCACAAATAAATAAATGGGAATGAAGGTATTTCATAATGTTAAACTAGTCTCTAAAAGACCAGCCACAATGAAACATTTAAATATTTTTAATACTAAATAAAAGAAAATGAAAATACTAAATATCTATTTACAATAAACACCAGAGTTTCAATCACAGGAAATATTAAAAATAACTCAGATGGACAGATTCAGAGAGACAGAAAAACAGTACTTAACTAATCGCACTATTTTTCTGATTGATCTAAAGAATTACTATTCTCTGGTTACTTACTAAAGCAAGGCAATATGAAGTGGATGAGTGGTCTTCCCTCTTAGTCAGGTTTCAGAAATAAACTGCTCTGAGACTTCCGTCTCATCTAGTATTAAAACATAATTTCACTGCTGGATTACAGAATGACATCACATTCATCTGTTCATCTGACTCAGGTTCCCACACTACCCCCCCTTGCTAGAAACTGAACCAGAATTTAGAACATATGCGTTACCATACACACAGAGCTTTGCTGAGATGCGTTATAGCATCTAGAAGCTATAAAACCATATCAAAATTTCCACTCTTTCAGGGTAGCAATTAGTTCACCCTGAAGGACAATACAGTAGGATTCCTAGTCCTAGTTTTCACAGACATTTCCTCTCTGGCTACAATCAGAACTGTAATATACATGCTTTATGGCCTTTTTGTTGAGTCTTTCGGCTTTTCCCGGTTAGGGGTCGCCACAGTGGAACTCCGGTCCGCTGATGATTGGTAGTTGATTTTTATGTGCCAAGTTACCAACCCTGACGCACAACCTTCAACCAAGGTACAGACATTCACACGTCTCCACGCAGAAGACGCTCTAGCTGAGAATCGAACTGGACAGCATCTTACTGTGAGGCGACAACGCTACCGCAGCACCACCACCGCACATTCTTCATGGCCTAAACAAGGTAATTTAATTTCAGACCGTTTTTCAAAGTTAGTTGGATTGAGATTAATCTCTTCTCTTGCAGTATTCCTCTGTTACAATATATTCATTTCAACAGTTACAATAAAGTCTGACATACAGGCGTACTTCTTTTTCTCTCCAGTAGAACCCACTGTAAATACATTTTGAACATAAGCAGCTTTACAAATTCATTTTAAACATAAGCATCTGTACAATCAGTTTGATACACAAATGACAATTCTTTACAAAACTCCAGCTAGCTATGCTGGCATACGTTATACATCCACTGGCCTACTTCTCCAGGCATAGCTGGCAATAACGCACATTGTCAGTGTGGAAAAAGAGATTCCCACTGGACAGGAAGCTTTACCATTTTGCTGACTCCTGGCGAGTGCTTTTTACCTTGGGTCCAAAAAAGAGTGCAACCATCAAAGAAGGCATTAATGAAAGACATCTTACAGCCTTCTGCAAAATCACAAGAGACTCATCTTGGCAAATCTGCTGCCCTAGCTTCCTATCAGCTCCACTGGAAAGCAGCTGAATGGCTACATTGGAAGTAAACAAGAAGGTCAAAAGCTGGGAGTCCACAGTCTTCTGAATATCTGCAGGCACAATACATGAGGGACTTGGAGAGCTGTTTGGTCAAGATTCTCTCTGGAATCCAGCAACACGGGCCAAATAATTCACTGTTCTGAGTGCAAATGTTACTAAAGTTTATGTCCATTTCCCAAACCTGTCCACAGCCCTAGGCTCCCTGCTAGGAGGATGTATGAGAAACCTTCTTCCGAAATTTCCTTTTTAGTGGCTATTGCTACCACCATAGCTTCCGATAGACCTTTGCTCCAATGCCTCCTGCTTTTCAGGGGTGCCAATATCCTGTTTTTGGGAATTGTTTTCACCACATCAGGGTCCTTCCATGCCCAATGAGCCATGAAGTCAATAAGGGGGTCAATGGGTGATACTACCCATGATTATGTTGAGCCAGAACCAAAGGTTTCCACAAACTCATCAGGTGAAGGGCCCCCAGTGGGCCATACCCCTCTCTGTTTCATCAATTCAAGGATCTCACTGAAGGTGAGGTCTTCCAAGCAGAATCTAGGGGAGCTTTCACCTTCATTCAGATCAGTGTCTTCAAAGACTCTGGAGAGGAGTGCATGTGCTTCCACTTGCACGTGTTTCTAATTAATTGGTTCTGCTGGGAGATCATAAGGTTCTGAATCAGACTGGAAGCCATTATAGCATGCAGTCTCAGAAGCTTGAGGTACTGACTACCCCTGTATGACTAAGTGATGGGAAGTATCCTGTTGAGGTTTGGCTGGAACCAACCTGGGATGAAGTGCCTTGCCCTTTAGCATAGCAGAGACTCTTGAAAGCCTCGATGGACAAAGCTGCATTTGGCCCTGATGGTCCCCTCTCATTTGAAGATTAAAGGGACACCTCAGCATCAATAGGCCTCAACTTCAAAGCCAATCTCCGATCCAAGCTATCCAGTGCAGAGGCTCCAAGGGTGAGGGATGGCTTCAACATCTTTGGTGTTGACCCATCCCCTTTAACCCTGGCACCAAACCTTTGGCTCTCAGTCTCCTCCTGATCTGAATGTACTGGAGTTGAAAGAGAAAGGACTCTGGGCAAAGCGTCCCAGGACAAGTTGGATCCAGGGTAGCAGAGTCTAAAGGGTGGACCACGACTGGAGAAATGAGAGGAGGGGCCAATACTTAGTGCATTCCCAGGAGATGGTACTGAGAGAACCCCAAGTTGGATTTACATTTTGAGAACCTTCCTAACAGCATTCTGTCTATGTCTTATTCAGTAAGACTCCTTGATGACCACGCAGAAGCTACCAAAAGTGATCTCAACCATCTCCGCTCTTGAGGTACAGATGAATGCAGTCTCAAGCTCACCACTTCAACAGAGAAACAGAACCAAGAAGAGGGACAGACCAGAAAAATTGCCAACTCTGACTTTCTAGAAGTTTTCTTTACCTGCCCGACTGACACCATCACATCCTGCAAGTGTTTTCTGGACTTTTTCTGACTCACTCTTCTTTTGGTTTGGTTTTGACCAGCTTAACTAAGGAAGTAAACCCGGTTGGAATTGAAGACCCTATCTGTGGAGGGAGGAGGCCCTTGATTATGAACTTCTCTCTCTCCTAGTATGAAGTGCCCTGGAACTGAAAGAACAGGCTTGGCACTCAGTATCAAAATGGGCAGTGCCCAAACAGTACACAATGAATGGGGATCCTGAGATGAAAGTTTGTGCCCACATGAAGAACACCTTTTGAATCATTGACTACCAGACATAAGTTAGCTAAGGTAACATTACTAACCACTAGAAACAAAGGCACACAAACTGCAAATCTATTTCAAATAAAATACATTGGCATCAATAGTGTACGAATACAAACTATAAACTACACACTAACATCTAAATGCTTTTCAAACTATACTCAACACTACTACTCTAACAACCACCCAAGCACTATCTAAAGAACCAATCCTAAGAAATCTACAAACAATGATGTTATAAATATCCTTTATTATTTTTTTAAACTAACACTAAAGAAACAAGGCTCTTGGGTAGGGAAGGAGAAAAAAGGGTTACAACCCAAAGAATATAAATGATTTGCTAAGCCCTCATGGAACATGTCTGAAGTCTTCAGGTGAAAAACAAGACCTGCGATACTAAGGTGGAGTAGAGGGAATTGACGGTAGGGGAGAGGTCAGAGAACTGGATCCGAGAAGCTTCAAAACCAATGCAGGAGATAAACCATGCGATGAATCAGATTAAGTTGGCAACATTGGATCATTATATTTTAGTTGGGAATGAAGGTATTTCATAATTCATATCAAGGAATACTAACATATAAAATAGCAAGTAAGATTTTTTTTAACCAGGAATGTAAATTCAGAATAAACACATATCTTTGCAATCTGCAGTGCATATTTCAAACATGTAATTTACAGCCCTCACTATCCCCAAACAATGGAAAGGATTTTTAAAAAAGATCATAGACCAAACTGTTCCATGGAGATCTCAAGGCTGGATGTAAAGCCAATTGCTGTGCAAGAATCAAAAGGATTTTGCAATAAAGCACACTGAATGAAATGCAGGTTTTGCACAAAAAGCTGGCAGAGTAAATTAAAACAGCTTTATTAAAGTAGATGCCGAAAGAAATACTGGTAGGTAAAATACCTTTTAATCTTTGCAATTATTTAAGAGTGGAACTGAACTTTATTTCAGAGAGGAGCCTTTTTCCTATTCTTTCATATATGTGATACTGACTTTTTGGATATCTTACAACTGTATATCAGCAATCTCTAACAAATTAAGCACAGGAAAATGCTAAGAAAACCCAGTACTTCTGTCTCAAATAATTCAGTGTTTTTAGCTATCCAAGCTGATATCAGAAAGTGGTTAGCACCACAATGTTCTATGAAATATAATACGAATGTTTCAAAAAGTGTTGTTTCATATAACTTACTGAGAAATACTAATACAAAAATAACTAATGGAGAAAGGCAGAAACCATCGCAATTTTAGACAGCATTTTATTCCAGTTCAGTGTTAAATGTTATTGGATCCAAATGTTTATTAGGGCATCACTATACAGATGCAGACGACAGGAAGAAATGGAAAAAGATGATCCGATGTGGCGACCCCTAATAGGAACAGCCAAAAGAGAACAGAAAAGTTAGACACTTACCACAATGCTAGATCCATGTTGTCTTCCTAACATCTCAACGGGTCTGTCACAGAACGCTCCGTCAAAAACCTCTTCATCAAACCCTATTTGTTGAATCGTTATCCTACCGTTTCAGCAAAACTTTTTCCCATGGTAAGTAACCAGTGGGCCAACTTACAGAAGCAACAAAAACAGCATTTGTAAAACCTATCCTGGTGGGGGGGGGGGCTGCACCCCCACACCCCCCCTAACTAAATACACAACTCAGATTGCACTACAGTGGGGAAAAGAGCAAATTTCCGATAATAGCCCGCTGGTTATTTACCATGAGAAAAAGTTCACTGAAACATTCGTTTGAATGATAAAGACTTCAATAAATAGCATTTGATGAAGAGGCGTTCCACAATTAGTGAGTTTGACTAAGTGAAGTAGACCCCATCTCAACCTGTGGGCAATTGGATCCAAATGGATCTGAGGTTGGCACTTCAGAATCTTCAGCACAAAGCTCCCCCTACTGTCCCTTAATGTTTTAAATGGCAACATCTCCTCATATCAAGTTTGACCTACAATACCTACCCTGCACATTCAAGGTCCCCCAACAACAGACTAAACACATCAGACCAAAGGTCTCCATAACAGATTTCAAAATAGACTACAAGTTCTACCAAGAGCACAAATACTAGTAACAATTTGGAAAAGGGATGGAGAGAGGGAGGGATGGTTGAGATGGATGAAGACAACACTGATCTAATGTTATCAATTGTGGTCTTTTCCTTTGACCTCAACTTGTGGGACAGAATCAAAAAGTCAGATAACTGGGTGGTATCAAGAAAGAGTACTACAGAAAATGAGGGATCAAAGCACGTCTTGGATCTGGACTGAATGTCTAGTTTATGATGGGACAAGTGTTTGAGTGTTAGACCTGGTAACCACTGCAAAAATATTATCTAAAGAACAAAAAAAAAAAAAGTGTCAAAATGCTGAGTAATCCACAAACTGGTAGGAAGGAGAACAAAAGAGCTGTTTATTCACAGACTAAGCGCTTTCACCCTATGTCCATACGGCATCATCAGTGAATTAACACAAAAAACTCTACATTTATATCAACGCTAAAATACAACACACCCACTACTATTTAATATTATAGTACATTTATTAATGGGTTAGATTGTTTTTAACTATATTTCTTTAAGAATTAATTGGCACAGCATTTTATAATTAGTAGTGGGTGTGTTGTATTTTAGAGTTGTATAAGTGTATAAATGTAGAGTTTTTTTTTGTGTTAATTCACTCTGATGCCCTATGGACATATGGTGAAAGCGCTTAGTCCGTGAATAAACAGTTCTTTTGTTCTCCTTCCTACCAGTTTGTGGATTACTCAGCATTGACACTTTTTTCTTTTTTGTTTTATATGTACATGCTCCTTTGAGCAAGTTTGCTTTATATTATCTAAAGAAACATGGCCAAAAAAGGCAGTTGATGTATACATTTCCTTAGCAGGGTGGGCCTTTCATTTATTAGGCAAAGATACACCTTTTATAGTATAAACAATGGTCATGCAATCAGAATGCCACCTGGACAAAGTAACCTTGGTTTCCCCAACACAAAAAGTTGGTCTGATTTCCCGATATTTTTGATCCGGTCCAAACAGAATCTAGATTGCCGATGGAGACCTAAACAATGAATTATACATTCTGACTGGTTACTGAAATTTGGAAAGAAAAAGAAACATGGCAATTAAATTGATTGGTTCAGAGTAAGCACTGATGCCACCTTAGGCAAGAAAGGATTTGTCCACAAAGAAACCCAGTCTTTTTTTATTTTTTATTTAATTTTTAAACAATGTTGCATGGGATTGCAGCACAAAGCTTGAAGTTCCGTAACTCTTTGGCTGAAGTTACTCCATCTTACGGCAACTAAGAAAATTGTTTTCCAGGAAAGATACTTCAGCTCTTCAGCAGCAACTAGCTTGAAAGGTACCTTGGTTAGGCTTGGAGAAGGAGAGGCAAATACAAAAGAGGAAATGAATCCCTTACTAGAGGTCTCAGCAAAAATGAACCCTTCAAAAATGCTTTGGAAGATCTAAAAGAAGTGACTTGAAGATGGTCTTGACCTAAGCAGAAATTTAAAATGGACACTAGCTGAACCCTGATGGTAGAGTATTTAGCCCCTGACTAAAAAAGACTAGTCAAGAAATCTAATATTGCATCTATACACAGGCAGTAAAGAGATCCAAGCCCTTAAAAACAGACCATAAACTTTTCTGGTGGAGGGCTTCTAAAAAGTAGAAAGGATAAGCAAAACTCTTGGAAAGCTTGGGATATCTGGCCATCATTGCAACTGGAGGAACCAGCATGAGAGATTTCAGATTTGGGTGAGACTGGCCTGAAGGATGAGATCTCAAATTCAGAAGGTGTTACGAGGATTACAGTATGTCTGTAATGGACTGCTTTCTACAGAAACTTGATCAAGAGCACTGGAGGTTAAGCATACAGTAGACCTGGGGGAGGGGGGGGGTCAAGCATGCAGTAGGGCATCCCTTGGTGTTTGCCCCTTGTATGTGAACAAGGCAAAAAAGCTGCTATATTTGGTGTTGAGAATTGCAAAGAGGTCACAGCACATCTGCTCCCAGTGGCTTAAAATATGTGCAGCCACTGACGGATTAAGGGACCACTCACGAAGCATCAACGTTTGCCAGAATGCTGGATTTCCCCAGAATGTGCATTGTTTTCAGAAAATGTTGTGATTTCATCATCCATTGCCATACTCAAACCTTCAGAGCACATGGGATGGAAGCAGTTTCCATCTTGTTTATGTACCAAACCACAGCAATGTTGTCTGTATGGATAGTGATCACCTTTGTGGAAGCATTCAAAGTCAGCAGTGCTAGACGACTGCTCTCATCTCCAAATCATTGATATGTTGGTAGGCCACAGGTCAGGACTACGTACCTTTGGCCATCTTCTCTTCATAATGTCCCACCTCCATCTCCACCCCAGGAAGTAAGTGTCCATGGTCGCAGTGGGCTGAAGAAAAGATGGTTTACCTACACAGACACGGTCAGTTATCAAGAAAAGTGTTAATAGATCAAAAAATGACAGAAGTAGGAAAATTAATTGAGCAAATTGTGATAAACCACTGTACTGAAAGGATCTACTGAAAAACCCACATGAAAAACCTGGTAAGAGAACAGTAGAGACTGCAGCAGCCATCAGACCATGAAGATGAAGAAAGAAGGAAGCTGGTGGCCTCAAAAATAGCACAACTTGATTGCCTTGAAGTTGCAGGGATAGCATTCTTGAGGGAGGAAGGCTGACCATCAGACTTGGTGATCTCCAAATGGCATCCAGTAAACTAGAGCTTGAACATGTACCAGATTAGATTTGTTGAAACTGACTGCAGTTCCCATGGATACACATAGATGGAGCAAGTTGTTTCTCAGCTGGATCAACAATGCCCTTGAAGGTGCCGTAAGGAACCAGGCATCTAGGCAAGACCCAGAATCCCTGCAGGCAGAGCCAAGTTGCTACCACTACTATGCATTTGTTGAACACCTAGGGAGCTGTGGTGAGGCCAAGCAGTAGTGCTTGAAATTGGCAGTGACAGTTTTCCATCCTGAAGTGCAGGAATCTCCTGGATGACTTGTTTTATGAGTAGCTTTTGAGTCTCTGATGCGGTTTCCCTTCACTAATGGGGTGGGTATGTCTGAAAGGGATTTTTGCCTCAGACTTGGTGTAAAAAGAAAGGGAATGGTGTAGTCTCTGGAAATTATTCAACAACCAGGCATCTAACAAGCTGGCCTCCCAAACATGGGAGGTTGAGAACAAAGCTCCCCAAATGACTCCAGAGCACAGCAGTCAGAAAAGGTTTCAAGAATGCTGGAAAGCTTTCTAAAGGAGGGTACTCTAAAGCTCCAGTTCTGCAGACAACCCCTGGCCCTAGGGCAGTGCCCATTAAAGTTCCTCCCTCTACCTCAGGGGCACCTTCACTTGGAGCATCCTGAGAAAACTGTTCCAACTTGTCCCCCCTCCCCTCAGTTTCTTGAGAATGTCCTCTGTGAGGTGGAAACCAGACTCCCACCAACAGATGTCTTGCTATACTGTTCAGTGCTGGTCAGTATGTCCTTAACTTTTGGTCCGAATAAAGTGGGCCCATCAAAGGGGGCATTAAGGAAGGACACCTTGAAGATTTATGCAAAATTATACAGGCGTATCCAGTCATGATGTCAGACTGCAATGCTGGTGCTTGCTACAAGTGCCATAACATCCAATGCATTTCAGATGGATCGCATGGAAAGTTAGATATAGATAGCATGGTGGTCAACTCAGTCACCAGGGTCTAATGAGATTCAAATAAAGGATGAGATGCTACTGACTAAAAGTGACCAAACCTCTCTGAAGCCTAGTCAAATGCACCATATAGTTCAGCTTATGGCAGGCAACGGTGGCTAAAGCATATATGCACTTCCCAGAGCAGTCTAGCAACCATGACTCCCTTTTAGGAGACGAAAAAAATGTACTCAGAGTAGTTTTTCCATGGCTATATCAATGACAATGGAATCAATGGCAGGACCCTTTCTCTAAATAGACTTCTTAGGCAGAATCAAATTCTTACTAAGCTTGCAAGGGTATTGGCTCCACCACATCAGATTCTCTACATGCCCTCCTGAACACAAGGATGGCGAGTGTCTAGAAAGAGTACCACCCAAAATGTGGACAAGGACACACCAAAGGCTTCAAGACACATTTCTAGGGAAGGCACTGTGGGCAGTCCAGAACCCTCAATTTTCAGTTCAAGGAGAATGATGATGTAGTCACGGTCACAGAAAGATTTAGAAGACCCTTCCACCTTACTGAGGTTGAAATCTTTCATCAGGAATTCCCTCAAGAGAGTTAAAATATTTTCCCTTAAGAGTGACCCTTCTTATGTACCTCCTCATGGTGGGGGGACACAGAAGCAGCAGGGGGCACTGGATTGAGGGATGCTCAAAGCCTTAGATTTCAGGCTGCCCCTGGACATGGTCATGAAAAAACAAAGCTTCGGAGGGGGGGGGGGGCGACAAGGAGATCAGGACTGATCTGACACCATAGGTAAGTATCCCATTTCCAACCAAGACAAAATCCTCTCCACATCAAAAGCTATAGCTGAGTAGCTGGGAAAGGACTCTCCTTGGCCCAAAGACCTAGAAGAAACCCTGCTCCAGCCCCAGACCCAGCCTGGTATGACACTGAACTGTAGGGTCAAGGCAGGAGCAAGGACAGCTAACATAACTTCAGAATTGACTCCTGCCCTGACCTTATGGGCTCGAGGATGCAGACAGCTTAAACCCCACCACAATCGAATACATCAAGAAAGTAGTTAGTGCTGAAGTTTAGCCAAGTTGTCAGCACTGACACCACAGCAACACAGGTGGACAATGGATCCAGTGTCACAACTACAAAGGATAAACTGGTCAAGGAGCTATCAGTGATGGGGTGGTGGGGGGCAGCTCTGTCTAACCTCACAGCTGAGGGGGAGGGAATGACCCCAAGGTTCATATGAGCCTTTAGAAAAGTTTGCATTAACCTGTCCAGAGCAGATTCTTTGATATTCCTAGTGGACCATGCAGACCTAGAAGCAGCAGTTGAGGATGGCTTATCAGGATGGTGCATCATAGACTTTTCTGCTTCTTGGATCCCAGTGGGGAGGACTGGACTTGAGGCAAGGTTTCTGAGGAGAACTCTGTATCTGCAGTGATGGCCAAAACAGGTGAGTGGAGTCAACTAGACTCAGATGCTGAAGACTGAAAAGGGCTTGTGATGTCTAGATATAGAGACCCACGCAGCTCTGACACTGGAGCTGGTAAAAGTGGTGACCAGTACCAATAGGTACTGAAACCAAATCTACAGCCTCAGCCAAGGAGGGTGACGGCCTCTGGTTCATCAATACCAGATGAATTAATACACCATTTCTTGGCCTTTATTTTAATCCTTACTCTTTTCCTTTTCTCCATGCAGTCACCAGTAAATATTTCCATACTGGATCGGTCGAGGCCAGAGTTAACAACGACCACCACCAGTACTGTTAGCCAACAGGGTGCTGGCGGAAATTGGGCTACTGTTGGCCCAAGGATGAGAAGAGGCATAAGGCATGGCCAAAGGCAGGAAGAGAGGAGAAAGGCTAGGACTGTGGTAGTGAGGGTCGGAACTTTGAATGTTGTCAGTATGACTGGCATAGGGAGAGAGCTAGCTAATATGATGGACAGAAGGAAGGTTGGTATATTGTGAGTGCAAGAGACCAGATGGAAGGGGAGTAAGGCTAGGTGTATCGGAGGTGGGTTCAAATTGTTTCATCATGGTGTGGATGGGAGGAGAAATGGCGTAAGAGTTATTCTGAAGGAACAGTATGCAAAGTGTGTTTTGGAGGTGAAGAGAGTGTCTGATAAAGTGATGTTTATTAAGCTGGAAATTGATGGTGTAATGATGAATGTTGTTAGTGCATATGCTCCACAAGTTGGGTGTGCAACGGATGAGAAAGAAAAATTTTGGAGTCAATTGGATGAAGTGGTGATGACTGTACCCAAGGGTGAGAGAGTGATGATTGGAGCAATTTCAATGGGCATGTTGGTTAAGGGATCAGAGGGGATGAGGAAGTGATGGGTAGGTATGGTGTTAAACAAAGGAATGCAGAAGGTCAGATGGTAGTGGATTTTGCGAAAAGGATGGACATGGCTGTGGTGAATATGTATTTTAACAAGAGGGAGGAGCATAGGGTGACATACAAGAGTGGAGGAAGATGCATACAGGTGGATTATATCTTATGTAGGAGGGCCAGTTTGAAGGAGATTGGAGACTGTAAAGTGGTGACCGGAGAAAGTGTAGTTAGGCAGCATAGGATGGTGGTTTGTAGGATGACGCTGGTGATCAAGAAGAGGAGGAGGAGTGTGACGGCAGCACCAAGGATCAAATGGTGGAAACTGAAAAAGGGCAATTGTGAGGTGGAGTTCAGGGATGAGTTAAGACAGGCACTGGGTGGCAGTGAAGAGTTACCAAATAGCTGGGTAACTACAGCAGAGCTAGTAAGGGAGACGGCTAGAAAGGTGCTTGGTATCACGTCAGGACAGAGGAAGGATGACAAGGAGACATGGTGATGGAATGAGGAAGTACAGAAGAGTATACAGTCAAAGAGGTTGGCAAAGAAGAAGTGGGATTGTCAGAGAGATGAAGAAAGTAGACAGGAGTATAAGGAGATGCGGTGCATGGCAAAGAGGGAAGTGGTGAAGGCTAAGGCATATGAAGAGTTGTATAAAAGGTTGGACACTAAGGAGGGAGGAAAGGACCTGTACCGATTGGCTAGACAGAGGGACCGAGCTAGGAAAGATGTGCAGCAGGTAAGGGTGATAAAGGATAATGAGGAAAACATACTCACAAGCGAGGAGAGTGTGTTGAGGAAATGGAAAGAGTACTTTGAGGGGTTGATGAATGAAGAGAATGAGAGGGAGAGAAGGTTGGATGATGTAGGGATAGTGAATCATGAAGTACAATGGATTAGCAAGGATAGCTATGAAGAGAATGAAGAATGGAAAGGCTGTTGGTCCAGATGACATACCTGTGGAAGCATGGAGATGTTTAGGTGAAATGGCAGTGGAGTTTTAACCAGATTGTTTAATGAAATCTTAGAAAGTGAGAGGATGCCTGAGGAATGGAGAAAAAGTGTTTTGGTACCGATTTTTAAGAATAAGGGTGATGTGCATAAGGGTGATGTGCAGAGCTGTAGTAACTACAGAGGGATTAAATTGATCAGTCAACAGCATGAAGTTATGGGAAAGAGTAGTGGAAGCTAGGTTAAGAAGGGACGTGATGATTAATAAACAGCAGTATGGTTTCATACCGGGAAAGAGCACTACAGATGCAATGTTTGCTCTGAGAGTGTTGATGGAGAAGTACAGAGAATGTCAGGAGTTGCATTGTGTCTTTGTGGATTTAGAGAAAGCATATGACAGGGTGCCTAGAGAGGAGCTGTGGTATTGTATGAGGAAGTCAGGAGTGTCAGAGAAGTATATAATAGTGGTACAGGATATGTACGAGGGTAGTGTGACAGCTGTGAAGTCTGCGGTGGGAGTGACGGATGAGTTTGAGGTGGGGTTACATCAAGGATTAACGCTGAGCCCTTTCTTATTTGCAATGGTGATAGACAGGTTGACAGATGAGATCAGACAGGAGTCCCCATGGACTATGATGTTTGCAGATGACATTGTGATCTGTAGTGAGAGTAGGGAACAGGTGGAGGAGACCCTGGGGAGATGGAGATATGTTCTAGAGAGAAGAGGAATGAAGGTCAGCAGGACTAAGACAGAATATATGTGTATGAATGAGAGGGAGGATATAAGAATGGTGAGGATGCAAGGAGTAGAGGTGGCGAAGGTGGATGAGTTTAAATACTTGGGGTCAACAGTTCAGAGTAATGGTGAGTGTGGAAGAGTGGTGAAGAAGAGAATACAGGCAGGATGGAGTGGGTGGAGAAGAGTGTCAGGAGTGATTTGTGACAGACGAGTATCAGTAAGAGTGAAAGGAAAGGTCTACAAGAGGGTAGTGAGACCAGCTATGTTATATGAGTTGGAGACAGTGGCACTGACAAAAAGGCAGGAATATGAGCTGGATGTGGCAGAGTTAAAGATGTTAAGATTTGCACTGGGTGTGATGAGGGTGGACAGGATTAGGAATAAGTACATTAGAGGGTCAGCCCAGGTTGGAATGTTTGGGGACAAAGCCAGAGGCGCAAGATTATGTTGGTTTGGACATGTGCTGAGGAGGGATGCTGAGTATATTGGGAAAAGATGCTACGGATGAAGCTACCAGGTAATAGGAAAAGAGGAAGGCCTAAGGTGAGGTTTATGGATGTGGTGAGAGAAGATGTGCAGGTGGTTGGTGTGACAGAACAAGATGCAGAGGACAGGAAAAAAATGGAAACAGGTGATCCGCTGTGGCAACCCTTAACAAGAACAGCCAAACGATTTATTTATTTACATTTGTTGACCGGGCATGTCCGACTGGACGGAGGTCCATTTTCAGCGGAGGCCTGGGGAGAAAAGCTCCACAGTTAAAATAAACACAATAGATACACTGGATTACATGGCGGTTAACAATTTAACATAGCAATTACCTACAAAGTACAGTTGCGTACACTTACCATAAATGTAGATGTTAGAGTGTCTTCACTGTTGCAGTCATCACTGTAGGGTTCTTCCTGCTGGCAGGCAGCCCTTGGTCGGCCAGAATCCCAAAGTCTGGGTGCAGCGTCGGCTGTTCAGTCATGCCCCCTGACATCAGAGCGCCAGGAGTACAAAGCTGCCAGCCGACACCATGTTCTCCAGTTTTTCTTGCCCCAGATGTCAGGTGCCCAAAAATGAAGGCTAATAGTAAAACAAAAATGTGACATACAACAAACTCCATACCCTGTAGCAAATACACCTCAGAAAAAGGGTGAAAGTAGGAAACCACACTGATGAAAGTATAAGAGGGGACAGGAGGGTGGGTAACCCAGACTGCAACAGTGAAGACCCTCGAACATCTACATTTATGGTAAGTGTACACAACTGTACTATGTTCATAGTGTTTCACTGTTGCAGTCATCACTGTAAGGTTAAATCCCAAAGCTGAGATAGAGGGTGGTAGTTATAGAGTAGAAGGGGCGGCTAGAAGGCCCTGCAAGACTGCAGAAGCAAAGCCTGCCCTGGACTTAGAGTAAAGAGGGAGATTATAGTGCTTAGAGAAAGTATGCACTAAACTCCAAGTTGCAGCTTCCAAAATATCTTTGGTAGGTACTCCCCTGAGAAAGGCAGCTGAAGTAGCAGCAGCTCTGGTAGAGAGAGAGTCCTAATTTTTCCTGGGATTTGCTTTCCATGATGAGAGTAACAATCTGATTCCATGAGCATCCATTTAGAAATGGTTTGTTTTGAAATAGCTTTGCCTTGGGAATTTGGTGCATAAGAAACAAACAGTTGCTCTGTTTTCCTGATATCCTTGGTTCTGTCCAGGTAAAAACAAAGTTGCCTGTGTACATCCAAGGAATGTAAGATCCTTTCCCCCTTATTTTGTGGATTAGTGAAAAAAGTTGGCAGGTGAATAGTTTGATTTAAAGCCGCTTTGGAAACCACTTTAGGCATGAAAGTAGGATTAGTCCTTAAAGACACCCTATCTTGGTGAAAAATAATATAAGGTTCCACAGCCATGAGTGCTTGTAACTCCGAGACTCTCCTGGCTGAGGTCAAAGCCAGTAGGATAGCTGTCTTCCATGATAACTACTTAATATCAGATGTGGCAGCAGGCTCAAAAGGAGGCAGAGTGAGTTTTTCCAGAACATAGTTGAGGTCCCAGGCAGGTATGGGTGGTGTCCTAGGGGGCCTTAAATTCTTTGCTCCTCTGAGATATTGTTTCAGAAGAGGATGCGAAAAGATTGGAGGATCTGTATTGTAATGTGCAGAGATAGCTGAGGCATGTATTTTTATGGAGAAGGATAAACCCTTATGTAGCATGTCTGTCAGGTAATGTAAAATCAATGGGATATTAGGAATGAGAGGATCCGAATCCTGAGCATGCATCCAGGTGCAAAATCTCTTCCATTTACCTGCATAAGATTTTCTAGTGCTAGGCCGTCTGGCTTCTAAGATGACATCCATGACCTGTTTGGGAAGGGTAAAATTAATCATAGACCCAGAATTCGCCAGGCTGAGAGTTTTGATATGAGAGTGCAGAACCTGGCCCTGGTGTTGGGACAAAAGATTTGGAATCTGAGGTAAAATCCAAGGAGGCTCCTGGGATAGATTCATCAGTGTTGAGTACCAAAATTGACGAGGCCAATTTGGGGCCAGTAAAATCATCTTGGGTTTGTCCTGCTTGATCTTTAATAACACCCGTGGAAGAGGTAGTGGGGAAAAGCATACCCCCCGAGAGGTTTCTCCAACTGAATGAGAGTGCATCTACTTTCCATGCTAGTTTGTGAAATGTCCTTGTGCAAAAAATCTGTAACTGGCGGTTGAGGGGGGATGCAAATAGATCTATGTCCGGGCAGCCCCAGGCTTCTGTAATCATCTTGAATATTTGGGTGTCTAGCATCCACTTGTGTGGGTCTGACAGGTTCCTGTTCAGGCTGTCTTGCCAGAATATTTTGTTTCCCTAGCAGGAACTGAGCTTGTAGATCTACTTTGCAATCTAGATCTGTGTTCCATAGAGTCATGGCTAGTCTGCAAAGGGGGTAGGAGTGTGAACCCCCTTGCTTGTTTATGTACCACATAACTGTGGTGTTGTCTGTCCATATCAGTAGTTGTCCTGGCTGTAGAAAATCCCTGAAAGCCAAGAGGGCATTCCGTACAGCTAACATCTCCTTTAAATTGATATGTAGGTGCTTCTGATCCTCTGGCCTTTCCCCTGCAAGTGGGCCCCCCATGCGTAATCCGAGGCATCCGTGGTTAACACATGGCTGGCTGGAGGCAGACTGAAGGCTTTCCCTTTGTTGTGAAGACATGCCATGGTCCACCAATGGAATTCCTTTTGTAGGCAAGGCAAGACAAGACAGCAATCTGTGTCTCTAGACTGTGTCAATGCTGGGACCATACACTTTTTAGGTGCCATTGTATTTTTCTCATATGTAGTCTTGCATTTGGTATGAGAAGGATGCAGGAGGCCATGTAACCCAAAGCCTGCAGGAATTTCCTTGCAGTTAGCGGAGACATTAACGCCAAGGTTTTGAAAGTTGAAGCTAGCTGTAGTTTTTCAGATGTCAGGAATGCCATCTGGGTTGTTGTGTTTAGAAGAGCACCCAAAAAAGTTATCTGTTGTGTGGGTGTCAAATTTGACTATGTTCACAGTGAATCCCAGGTACTTGAGTAGATTTTGAACAAATTCCACGTGCTGGAGTAAGACCTCCTTGCTGTCTGCTTGAATAAGGCAGTCATCCAGATAAGGGTAAATTTGATTTCCCTTGAGTCTGCAATAAGCTACTACTGGTGCCAGGCACTTGGTGAAGACCCTGGGCACAGTAGTCAAGCCAAAGGGCAGCGCAGAGAATTGGTAATGTTTTGAGCCAGCCTTGAACCAGAGGTATTTTCTGCACTCCTGTCTGATAAGGATGTGTAGGTAAGCCTCCTTTAAATCTAATGTCACCATTCAAGCATTTTTGCTCAACATTGGCAGGAGCTGCTGCAGAGTAAGCATCTTGAACTTTGGTATCTCCAGGAAAGTATTTAAAACAGACAGATCCAGGATGGGTCTCCATGAATTTTGTTTTCTGGGAACTAGAAAGAGCCTTGAGTAAAAGCCTTGTCCCGTCTCTGATTGTGGAACTAGTTGTATGGCCCTCATAGCCATGAGGTATCCCACCTGGTTTAATGCCTCTGCCCATTGGTGTTTTGGCAGGTATGGCCATCCATTTGGTCTTGGCAAGGTATGAAAGTGGAATTTGTAACCTCTTGAAACTACATCCAGAACCCACTTGTCTTGGGTTATACAAGTCCAATTTTGTTGAAAGAGAGTGTTTTCCTCTTAGAGGGTCTTCCAGGAGAAAAGTTGCGGGAGTCATTCAGCCTGTTTTCTATAAGATTGAGGTCTGTCCTCTCCACCCCTGGGGGTGGGAAGCACTCCACTGTCTAGGTCTGTAAGAGGTCTGTGCTTGGGCCCTCCCTCTGGAGCGCCTATATCTACCCCTCTGAGGCCTGTCTGAGCTGGGAAAGGACCAATTTTTAGTTGGCCAATTTCTGCTAAATCTTGGGGGCTGAACTAGTAAGAAATCCTTAACCGTTTGCATGGATTTTGCCTTATCCTCTATTTTCTTTATCACCTCTTCAGCCTTAGACCCAAACAAAACATTATGCTGAACAGGAGCATCTAGTAACTTTGCTTTCACTTGATTAGGTAAGTTTTGTTCCTTTAACCAAGCATGCCTCCTAATGACTGTGCCAGTGGCAGCTGCCCTGCATGAAGCCTCCAAGGCATCAAAACCACAATGTAAGCCATGCCTCCCCACTTGCTCAGTAGCATGCATCAAATCGTGTAATTCCTTATTATCTGCACATGCAGAAATGGTACCTAGCTTTTGTTTCATAACAGACAGCAGGAACTGCTGATATTTTAGCATATGAAATTGACAATTTAAAGCCCTAATAGATAAAGTAGCAGAAGTGTACACTTTTTTGCGCAATCTCTCCAAAGCTCTAGAATCCTTATCTGTCGGAATAGGGTTTTTAGCAGAGGCGGCCTTAACACCCTTAGAACCCTGAGAAATGGATTCTGGATCAGCAGCAGGATTTTTGAAAAGGAACTGGTGGGAGTCAGGGACCCTGTAATATCTGTCGGGCTTAGCAGGGGCTGGAGGAAAGGAGTCAGGAGTCAAATAAGCCTCAGAAAAGGCATCATCCACAATATCCAAAATAGGAGGACTAGCCAGGGGTCTACATTGGGGGGGGGGGGGGAGAAGAATGAAATCTCTAAGCCTTCTCTTAGATTCAGAGTACTCCTGTCCTTCCCAGTGAAAATGTTCCCTCATGTCATGTAAAGTTTCCCCAAAAGAAAAATCCTCAGGGGGAGAAGCTGATGGAATGAATTCCTCAGCATCAGAAACCTCATAAGAAGGGAAAGTATATTCCTGTTCAGAGGAAGACAATGAAGAAATAGATGCCTGATCAGAGGATTCATAATCCAATTCTTGCCTTGGCCTTTTGTCTGGAGGGGGATGTGAACCCCTAATCATGGTTAGTAAGTCCTCTGCCATTTTAAGCAGCTGTTTCTGAGATTTGGGTCCCAGATCAGAAGAGGCCTGGGCTGGTGTCCTTGATTTAGGAGTCGTCTTGGTCTCTGTCTTTGGCTTTGCCTTTATCAGAAGCTGTGTAGGCTTGAAACCCCCCTCGGAAGCCGGTACCTGTACAGCGGCTCAGGACCCATCCGAGGGAGCATTGTCCAAAGGTCCTGCAGCTGGAGTACTCAAAGGCCTAGTTGGCTCCTCGTGGGAGTCCATTTCGGCAATCGGTTCTGAAATGACAGACAGGGGCTGCGAAAGCACCTCACTGACGACGGCCGAACCTGTAGCTGGCTCTGCTTGTAAACCATCGTCTGATTTGGACCTCGGAAGCCTGTCTGTCCTTATCCTTGCGTCGTTTGTGAACTCCGGTAGTCGGAAGAGTGTCTGATGACATTTTATAATTAAATCGCCTGCCAAAGTAGTGAAAAGCAAAATCGTACCTCTGCTTAATAGTACGTTGGTTAAATCTAGCACAAAACCGACAACTAGCTACGTCGTGGTTAGGGCCTAAACAAGGAATACAGTAAGAGTGGAAATCCTTATGAGGTATTTGCTTCCCACAAGAAATACAATTATTAACTTTTTCTGACATCGGACTGGAGCAAGAAAAAGTTTCTAACGGGTACTTAGCTTTGAGAAGAAGAAGTAAGTCTTCGGACTGAAGCACGAAAAAATATCAGGAGTCAGCCGACCGGCACTTGCGAACTGCTTCCACCGCACGGCAAGAAAGACTGAAGAACATGGCGTCGGCTGTCAGCTTTGCACTCCTGGCGCTCTGACGTCAGGGAGCATGACTGAACAGCCGACGCCGGACCAAGACTTTGGGATTCTGGCCGACCAAGGGCTGCCTGCCGGCAGGAAGAACCCTACAATGATGACTGCAACAGTGAAACACGATGAACATCATATTTACACATGAACATAGTACATCAGTAGACAACTAGAATCTTTATCTGTGAAGTACATAACAGACATCAACAAATATTATACAGCAGGAACTTTATTGTAACAAGTACTAGGCTTATGAGCATCTGAGCTTGCTATAATCAAGGTAGTTAGTGGAGTGGAAAGAAAGGTAGTGGTTGGACGGGGTGGGTGATACTAGAGTGGGAGTTGCAAGGGCATAGCCAGCATGTTTTTAGTTGCGCTTTTAGTAAAGTTTTGAAGTGGGTGCATGATGGTATGGAGGTAATTGTAGGTGGGAGGGAGTTCCATAATTTGGCTATGGTGAAAGAGAATAGCGCTTCACCAGCAGAGTTACTGGCTTTAGCGATCTGCAAGTGATTTTTGTTGCTGGATCTTAGTGGTCTGGTGGTGCGATAGGGTTGGAGTAGATTCTGGAGGGATGGGACATTTAGTGGATGGTTTACTAGTTTGTGGGCAAGTGAGAGTTGATACCATTAAAGGAGGTGAGGGAGTTGAAGCCAGCCCAGTTCAGTAAGTGAGAGACAGTGGTGACTACGGTAGGATGTCCCTGTGGCAAATTTAGCGATTTTGTTGTAGCAGGTCTCTAGCTTGTTTAGATTGCATTGCCTTAGGTTGGTATATATTGGAGAGGCATAAATTAGGGTGGAGATAAGGTGGGAATTTGCTATTGAAATCTTTGCTGCTTTGGTGAGAAGTTGCTTATTTCTGTATAATGCTCCTAGTTTTTTGTGGACTTTTTTATGGTCATGGATATGTGAATGTCAAATTTTAGTTTATTGTCCATTTCCACTACTAGCAATTTGGTGTGTTCAGTTGGGTATATAGTGATGTTGTCTTTTGCTGTGATGTTAAAGTGAGAGTTGTTTTGAGTATGTTTGGTGGGTTGGAAGATGAGTAGTTTAGTTTTGTTTGGGTCGAGTATTAATTGGGTATCGGATAACCAAGTTTCAATAGAGGAAAAGGCTTCTTGTGTGACTTTTTGTAGTTTGGGTAGGGACTGGGCTGAGCAGATGATGGAGTCATCTGCGTATTGTATGAATGTGCCATGTTTGGTGGCAGAGGCTAGATTATTGGTAAAAACAGAGAAGAGTAGGGGGTCCAAGGATGGATCCTTGGGGAACCCCCTATGGAAACAGGTAGTTGGGGAGATATGTCATTCTGCCATACAATGGATTGTTGGCAGTCAGACAGGTAACTCTGAAACCAGTTGGTGACTGTGAGAAGGATAAGGTTATTGAGGACTGAGTTAAGTTGTTTGTGTGGGACCATGTCAAATGCTTTAGATAGGTCTAGGAAAGTAGTAGAGGAGAGAGAGCGATTGTTTTTATTCTGAAGGATAGTGTTAGTAAAGGAGAGTAAGGCCTGTGGTGGTGCTATGGTTTGGTCGGAAACCATGCGGAGTAATGGAAAGGAGGTGGTTAGTAAGGAGGTAGTCTGAGACCTGACAGTGTATGCATCTCTCTAGTATTTTGGAGTGGAGAGAGAATAGCTATGGGGCGGTAACTGGTTATTTCTGTGGAGGGCCCGCCTTTGTGGAGGGGAATTATATGTGATACTTTCCACAGTGTGGGAACTACTTAACTTTCTGACAGAGATCAGTTAATCAAGATGGATACTGGGTAGGCCAGAGCATCAGCTGCGATTTGTAGGTATTCACTTGGGAAGTTGTCTGCTGTTAATTTGGTGGGCTTAAGTTTAGTTGAGTTTTTTTTTATGTTGGAGGTACGTACAGGAGAAAAAGAGAAGGCAGTGGGGAGATTACTAGTTGAAGGTGTTGTTTGGAGGGGAGGGGGGCTGTGTTGTTTAGCTAGTGATGGTATAGTTTGTGTGAAGTGTGTGTTGAATGAAGTAGCCATATTTTCTGAGGAGGGAGGGAGGGATGGTTAGGAGGGGTACTGACTTTACCTGGGTGGAGAATGGAGTTTGATGACTCAAGATGATGACTCTCTTCCTTTTCTCTCTCGTCCTTTTATCTGCCTTCTTCTGCACCAATTTCTTCAATGGAGAAGGCCAAACTGAAGTCTGAGGAACAACTGCAGAAGAGAATGGAAGAATTTCTTTCACGACCAGCTTGGCCAAAGCGTTGGTCCAAATTAACCACAAGCCTGGCAATCAGAATCCAGGTGGGCCACACCCAGACAATAAACACAATGACTGTGTGAATCTTTTGGGTTGGCAGTTTATGGCAGCACTCCAGACACTTTTGGAAGCCAGATGTCTTATCTATAACAAAATGCAAGCACATCACACAAGCCTGAAAAACACCAAAGGAATAGAAGTACACAGAAATACCCAAGGATTACACATAATCCACAGCTTCTAACATTAGCAGAAAGTCTAACAATATATGGCAAACAGCTTAAAGACCAGTTGCTTAAGGCAAACAAAAATAACAGCACTAAAGAAACAAACCCTAAATACAAACAGAGAAACAGGAGAAAAATACCAAAGGTCCATGAGGATAAGAGAAATGCACCTATGAGACCCATCATAAATGCCAGCAGTTATTTCTGTTACCTCTTTGGTGAAATTTTTAGACAGTCATTTAAAGTATTGACTACTCGTATAAATATTCTTGGCATTTTCTGGAAAAAATGTAATAACCTTACTTTTGATGAATCCACTGTTTGTCTGTGACAGATGTCAGGGATCTCTACACAGTTAATCCACATGACATAGGACTAACCTGGTTTAGTCAATTCTTAGACAGTTTTACTGAACTGTCTCAACACAGAGTGAACCTATTCACTCAAAATTTGGACAAAGTCTTGCATAACTACTTTAGGCTATTTGAGAATCAGTTTTTCCTACAACAGAAGGATGTAGACATGGGCTCAGCCTATGGGTCCCTTTATGCTAACTAACATGGTGATGGCAGAATTGGAGAAAAATACATTTTTACTAGTGCCTTCAAGGATTACTGGTGCCTCTATATGACACATATATAACATTTATTGTTTGGTAGGATGGTGTAGATGAGATTTACAAGTTTACAGAATTTATTAATCATACTACCAATTTCCCAAAATTCACATACAAAGTAGAAGACAACACTTTCATATTTGGATGTAAAATTATTGAAGGATAGGACAAACAAAACCATAGCAGCCAAGATCTTTCAAAAACCCACCTACTCAAATTCTTTCCTTCATTACTCCAGCTCCCACCCCACCAAACAACAAAAAGGTTGTCATTAAGGGCCAGTCTGTCAGAGCAGCATGTAGGGTTACACTTTTTGATGCCTTTGTTGAAGAATGTGAGACACTTAAAAGTATGTTCTTGAAGAGGGGTTACCCGGAGACCTTTATTAACAACTCTATGAATTAGGTGATTTGTAAGAGGTTGTCTAATTTTTACCATCCTCTTGTTGGCCTATAGAGGACAGAATCATAAGAACAGGTCATCTAGAAGAAAGGCATTTCTATGAAAAATATGCTTGAATCATCATTTAAAAATAATGATGGTATGAAGAAAGGTATGTTTAAATTTGGTTCATGCAAATTTTGTAAAGACATCTTGTATGCCAATCATGTTGTAATAAAAAATGAAACTAGGTATATTACGATAGACAACTGTCTGTCCAAAGAGGTTGTTTATGTGATCCTATGTCAGAACTGTTCAGCATTTTACATAGGAAAGACTGAATGCATGTTGACACACAGAATTTACAAACATTTGTATGCCATTAGAAGAAAATATGTCATTGCCCTGTTTAAATATTTAAGCAAATGCCTGGAACAATGTTTTAAATTTGTGGTATTAGATCAGCTTGATATCAACCCTGGGTGGGGGTCTCCGGGGGTTAGTTTAGAGAAAAATGGAAAAAAAATGAGTTATGAAAGTCCTGTCAAAGGACGACAATGGGATTCTATTATTAAATGCTGAACTTCTCTGTCCTTTTTCTCCTGATTTACCGTCCCTGCTATGAATAAATACAGCACTTAAAATATTTTAAATCGACTGTTTCTATCAACTAGAACAGTACCTTACTGTACTGTGGTGGTTTTACTTTCAAAAAACTTTAATCCCGCCCTAGTAAAGCTTGCAGCAGTCTCCAATTTATTGATGTCATCAACACCAATGAATACAGGTAGTTTTCTGGCCAATTCCTTCCCTAAACTGACAACTCCATGACCTTTCTAAAAACCCACCCATGCTGTGATGTCACAGCTCCCTGGTCCTTCCCCTAGCCATACAGAAAGCAAAGGCTAGAACAAGGAAACTGTACACGAGTCACATCTCTTGCTGTGGGCTGTCAATCACAGGTAGTAACATCTCAAATTACCTGAGCACTGACAGCTAGGGAAGTTGGGTGTGAAGGGGGATGGGAGAGATGCGTCAAAGTAGTACAATTCAGGCTTCACAAAACACAGCAGTTTAGCCAGTCTAAAAAGAAACAGCAGTAAAAAGCACTTGGAAAGTCTGTTCTGTGGCATTTGCACTGCTTGTGTTTAAGTAGTCATTGAATGGCATGAAATGTTATTTAAAACTGACTGAAAGACAGCAGTGTACGCATGTAAAATCAATGCAGGAGTGACGGGAGCTTTAGGAGGAAATAGGCATGAATGACTTTTTTTTTTTTTTTTTTTTTTTTTTTAGACAAGCAATGCATTATAGGACAGACTAAATCAGAATTATTTCAAGATGCCAGACCCCATGTGGTCAGACTCAAACACTTAAAAATCTGTAAATAGTCCCAGAGTGGTGTTAAAATATAGGAAACACCAAACCACGATGAAATAAACATGTTTTTTGAGTCTGCAGGTGCAATTCTCCTTTAATGCACATAACCCCAGGACTTAATGGTACTCTATCCATCACTTGCTTACTGAAATTAAAAGCTTATCAACGTTTGTTTGCGTCTTCCGGCTTTTTCCCGGTTAGGGGTCGCCATAGCGGAACTCCGATCCGCTAATTATTGGCAGCTGATTTTTATGTACTGGCTTGCCAGGCCTGATGCACGTTTAAAATAAATTATTATGCATTTATGTGCAATATTCTTAAATGGTTTTATTTGGTACAGTTACAAAAATTACTGTATTTAACACTTTTTTCCCTTTTATAACATTAATGCTTTTATTGCATTTTAGTTACATTGTTGCTTTAAAAAATTTGGCGCAAAAGTTATATGTGATTTCAAAAGATTTTAAATAGCAGTGTATCACTTCCTAGTATTTGAAGAAGTCTATTAGTTACAGATGAAAGAGCTAATGTACTTGTTCTAAATAAATGTGCTATGGTTTGCAGTGAACACGGAGCATTCATGCTTTTTAACTCATTACACTTCCATGAGAAAAATACTTCAGTCTGCTTGGGGTTAAAATATCTATACAAACACTTCTCAAACATTCTGGACTTTTTTCCACACTTGGGATGCATACATGTGTCCCATTGTTCCACTGTAAATTGCTTTTCTAGTCTCTCAATTTTTTTTTCTAACCCCCTCTGAGTTGTATAGTGTGTAATATTTTATATGCTCTAATTATTCTAACAGCAACTTTTGTTCTAGATTCAACTAAAAACTCTATCAGGGCATGACTTTCTCTTAGGATTCTACTACCCCTTTCTCTCTGTCTACAGCAGGGAAGGCAGTTTCCAACTTGGAGTCCAAACTTCTTCTTGGCCTCATCCCACTCTATTAACTTTACCTCTCTAGTTATTTGTTCCCAATACACTGGCTCCTTTGCCACTATTCTACAGTAAATGCCAATTTCTTCTTGCCTATTTTCTGTACTACTACTTACAGTCATTCCTACTGGCAACATTTCTTTCTTCCATTCCCAATACCTTGGTTTCTTTGCCACTTACTTCAATAAATTCCAGTCCTCTCTTGCCTATTTTCTATATTCCTACTTGCAATCAAGCCTATTGTCAAAATCTCCTTTAACCATTCTCATACTGGCTTAGTTTTTAGAATACTTTTTGGTACTTTATGAACAGAATATTGTGCAAGGTTATTATCCACCTTAAGGCTATGCATCCAAAATCCCACTCTCCTTATTTCTTGAGCCCCCCCCCTTTCATCATTCCTTTCCACCATCTGCTCGTGTATGAATACATACACAAACTCACAGTGCGCATGTATATATGACACGTTCACGAAACGTAGTAGAGTCTTCACTTTGTAGCTCTAAAATATCCCTTTAAATCGGGTAATCCTAATAAACCGCCTTGTTCTATTGGAAGGATCAACTTTCCCACTTAACCCTTGCAGTCTTCCCCTCCCAGATCACTTCCTTCAATCAATTGTCCACAATTTATACTCATTGATGAAAACATGCCTAACATGTAGATAAAAATAAAGGGACTAAAACCATTTCATTATTTTCTGTATTACTATTTACATTCAAAACCAAGATCTTCTACTTTCTAAGTTTTTGTATTGTCTATTTAGTCTCTTCAGACATATCCTTAGCTGCCGTAACACAAGACTTTTTAATCCATACTCCTAAATACATCTTATAGTGTCCTCAATAAATATGGGTACTGCTGAACCAAAGTGTGTGTGAATACATAATTTATAGCTATAGCCTTTGCTTTTTCTTCAATAATTTTATAACCTGAAAAAACTGAAACTGTCTGAAAGCGTTACACAACACTGACATGTCCTTTTCCAGCTTTATCAGGTACAAAATAATAGAATCAGCAAATAAAGCAACTTTTTTTGATTAACATACTGATTATATCCATGAATTTCTGAGTCCCTTACTTTCTTTGCCATAAATATAGAGCAAATAAAGGGGCAAGAACATCCTTGCCCGTTTCCTCTGTTCAAACAACTTATCAGAGAGGAACCCTCCTATTTAAATTCTTGTCTATGATTCTTCGTATATCCTCCTAATTAACAGCATTATTGAATAAGAGAATGCAAATGCTTCGACTGCCCTAGTCATAAATCCTAGCTTTCTCTGCATCTAGATCCACCAACAGTACTGGTATTTTCTTACATTCCACTTCTCTCTAGATCATCACTGTTCTATTAATGTTTTCAAATGTGTGCATTCCCTTAAATCGATCCATATCGAACACCTTTGTCATTCTTTTAGTTAGTATAAACAAACACTATCATAGCTTAAAATTGAAATGGGTCTATATGAAGTCGGCTCTGACAGGTCTCTACCACTTTTAATGCAGTTGTTACAGCTTTCTTCCTTTAAAACACTGTTAAACAAAATCTTCCAGATCTTAATCACTTTCTTACTTCAACTTCCACAGGAATACCACCTGTTCCTAAGACTTTCCTGCAGACTGATTATGTCACCTTTTTTTTTTTTTTTTATCTAATCTTCTTATTTTAACTATCAGTAGTTGAGCCTTGCCTACCTCTAAACTTGGCACAAGTCTTTCATAAATCTTTCCATTTGTGCTCTTTCTTGATTTCCACATTCCTCTGTACAAATGTTAATATAATCTCCTAAATATCTCCAATACCACTAGGATATAGGATCTCTGGTTACTTTTCTTGTTATAGGTTCCAAAATTTGGTGACAACCCTTTCTAATTTTTGTTGCCCAAATCATTGTGCGAAAACGTTTTGTGCTTTAGAGTTATCAGAAATCTAGTCTGCTTAACAGCAATGTTTCAAAACTCATGCAGACTACCCAAATACTCTTATTTTCTATTTAGCACTCTGCAGTTGCGCACCTTATTCTAGAAGATTCCACTTACTCTGCAAAAGTTTAAACTTTGTCAGCCCATCTAAATTCCAATTTCTTAACCATCTCTCTCTCACTTCTGCACTGATTTTAAACCCCATTTTCCTTTAATCTCACTCACTAGCTATATCTTCTGAAGGAATTTCTATCTTCCCTAATAACTCTCAATTTCCACTATCCATGTCTTAAAATAGTCTCTTTTTAACAGTTAGGTGGGAAAACACCAGTGGCTCATTTTTACTTTATCATGCATTATCTTACTTTTTCTCTGTGCGTGATCTGAAACAGTAATTGGATAGATCAAAGCTTTCAATCCTGTTCCTGTAAAATACAATTTCTATATAGTTTAGTCCAGTTATTGTACCACAGGGAATGTGTGTGAACTATATCCAAGTTCCTAATTCACGTCTTCCATACCAAATATGTCCATAAATTTATTCAGCAATCTACCCTATATTACATTTTCTTTTCTACGTCTCCTCTGATATATTATTAGCATTGCAAATCAAGTTCCTAAACCTACAAGTAAGATTCCCACTTGAATATGGATTTCTCCCCAAATTTTAAGCTCCATAACAGCAGTATTTGGTGGAATGCAAGTATGTGCTAGTATGAGCCTTCACACTTGCTAGTAGCCCCCTTAGTAGCACAAATCTACCATTGTCTTATTTTACCTCTTCTATCACTACTGGAATCCCCCCACAGCAATTATTAATACACCCCTTTCTCCTTTGAGATATTCTGCTGAAAATCCATCCTTAAATCCTCTATCAAATTCATATGCTTATTTCTTTCCAAATATTTTTCTTGCAGCATTGCTATTTGCACTCTACATTCCTTAATATAATTCAGCACTCTTTCCTTTTTGTCTGTAACTGCAAGGTCATTTACATTCCAAGATAATATATATAGCCATTATGATAAACCTATATACTTGAGTTATTTTTTGAATGCATTTCCAACTTTTGTCTTACATCCACACAAATGTTTGGCAGGTTGATATTTTATATGCTTTCTTATCTCCATTTGAACCGGTCACATTTTTCAAGACATTAACAAAAACCCTCAAGCAGAAACCAAAATACATTAAGAACACACTCCTCCCCTTTTAACTAACACATACAAAACTATGTACAACTTCAAAAAATGAAGTTTAACCTTCTAAATAGGAACTGCCCTAAATCAACAGCTACACCTGCAGGTGTTACCTAACCTAAAATTAAATTCAAACTAAGGTTACACTCCTGCTAAACCACATTACACCTGTGCTCTTACTTAAACCGATTGCAGTCTATGATGATTCCCCTCCCAGGTGTGAAAAACAGTGTGTATGCTTTCTGAACACATTAACGTTTAGTCCTAAGGAAAAAAGGAGGCACTGGCTATCTTTAAATAAAACTAAACTGAACGCTATTTGATTAAATGTATTGAAGTACTCAAGTTGCTAAGGAGGCTCTCTTACTCACTTCCATAATTTCCAACTTTAATTTTACACAAACTACTTGTCACTGTACATTTAAATTTTGCAATTCCCTCAACTTCAGCTCAGAACTCTCAGGAATAATTTGTACCTGTAGACAGCTCATCTCAATATATCAGTAGTCAGCTATGAGAAAAACAGCCAACAACTCTGCAGATGCATGAAGGAATCTTTAAATTTCACTCTGAAAAGAACATACACATGCCTTGAGCTGTAGCCTGCTTAACTTCCATTAAGAAAATTTGCTAATGGAAAAAACTAATTATTTGCAGATGCAAGGAACTTATTTTTCCATGGCTTTTATTTTGCCTTATTTTTCAAACCCAATTGCTTACAAAAACACTTGTTTATATCTTCAGCCAAGGGCATTAATCTAGACATCCACCCTTGTAAAACTAAGAGACGTTACCTTTAATTCTACATATAGTACAATTACTGCACCATTTCATCCCTCCCCAACCCAACAGCCCAGGATCACATCATATTAACTTAATCTTGCTTCCGTCCTGCCTTTCTTCTCTTTTTATACTGTAAAGCCTATATTTCTTACAATAAGTACTAGTTTAATATTTAAAATACCTCTGATATACACTATACAAAACTAATTTACTTACACAAGATGCAGTTTATAACACAAAACATGTTATACAAATACTAATAAGAACAAAAAGTGCTCTATTTGGTTATTTTTCCCATTAGTATCCTCGCTAACATGAATGACAAAATGGAGTATATGATTTACAGTCCACCCACAAGTTTAACAAAGTCAAAGGTCCAGTCACTTTGTTTTAAAGCCATATTTTAAAATGTGACTGATTCTTTATAGACTCTCATTTACTGGCTAATTTCAGTGTCAAGTGACTTCTTGGCCTTGATTTCATTCACTCTGC
Source organism: Protopterus annectens (assembly GCF_019279795.1). Taxonomy (NCBI): domain Eukaryota; kingdom Metazoa; phylum Chordata; order Ceratodontiformes; family Protopteridae; genus Protopterus; species Protopterus annectens. The sequence continues at coordinate 1,242,636,270 of NC_056735.1, read as the reverse complement.
TGTGGACTTTCCAGTGTTAGCACATCGGTGCCTCTAGTGGAGATATCTGCTACTTATGACCATCCCAGGCTTCCCTTGGATTTATTGTTGGTACTTATAGTGAGTTTCTAACTGTTTTGAATCTATCTACCATATTTGTCTATCAAACAAGTTGAATAAGGCTTGGAAAACTACAACAACCTAACCGGTTACACTATGTTTGAAACAGACGCCATGTTGATTTCCTAACACCAGGTACTGTTTCACGATTTCTTTGGGCCAATATCTTTTTGATGTGTTGGTCTTTGGATTTATGTCTCCTTGTGTTCGAACAAATTTTACAAGCATAACAGTACTGTTTTTCAGGGTTTATTTTTTGTTCATTTGGAATACAAACCGCATGGTGTCAACATTTACATGTGAACTAGAATCAGTTTAATTGGATATTTAGCTGGTTTCCAACAACTATCAGTGTGGTTTAAGTGAAACACCAAACGGAACTATTTTGGTGACAATAGACTGTTGAAAACTTCATCTTACATGGTGTAACTGCATTTGTTTGCTTCAATAACACTCGCACCATTTTATGAATGGAAGGGGATGCCATGTTGCTATGTTCACATATTGTATTCATTTTTACGTTTTGAGTTATAACGCCATCCTAAAGTCATTTGCCAGCATATCCATATAGCTATACATGCCCTCATTCCAAGAAGCATTTCAGCATTTTTTTGTGGTATCCTGGTTGGTTTTGCTAAGGGAATATATCTCATGACAGGAATCATTATATGTGATTACATTGGCTAACGAGTGTTTTTCGGCTAAATGTGATTGCAACAATACAAATTGGTTCGTCAAACTATAACACGGAATCAGTTTCCTACAACACAATTATGGAACTATAAACCTTCGTACAGAAGCATTCAAACTAGTTGGTTTGGATGCAAATATTGGGAACCAACTAATTCTGGACCTTTTTTCACAGTTTAAATTTTTTTTACTGTGTCATCATTCTTATATAGTGAACAGCAGCTGTGGTTTATGTTGGACTCCAGGAATTTGGGGATCATTGTTGTATGAAACGGGTGTGATAACATTTTAACTTTTTTCAAAAACAGACATTTTTTTCTTTGTTTTTTCTAACAGGATGACTACTAGTTATTAGACAAATATGGAATGTTACAATCAATATGTTTTATATTTATGTGGAATGATATAAATGTGCTTAAATATTTCTAAAGGGATTGAACATACGCACATTTTCAAGTTATATGTGCTTATGGTGGGGATGTATTCTCTGTCATGTTGAGATTAACGGACTGGTAGACTGTTCCATAGGTTTTGGACCAACATTGAATTCTGATTGCGGTTCCGATACCAACTTATTTAAATAACCTTTACATGTTTAATACACAATTGTGGCATATTATTTCCAGTGATTTAATATATAGGAATCATTTTTCTCTATATATTTTCAAGCCACATGTACATTCTTTGTCACATTGGGACGTTCAGATTTAGGTTTAACATACAATTGTGGCATAATACAACTGCCTTCAACAACTTTTCCAGTTATTAAACACATAGGAATCATATTTTTTCTCTATATATTTTCTAGCCATATGTATTTTTTTTTTTGTTATACTGGGACCCTCAGATTGGACAAACTGGATACAAGCTGTAGATTGCCTTACAGGTCTGGGATCAATATTTAATGACCCCAAATATTTTCTTCACAGTGTTTATTGCTATACTGTGATATTCAACCAGTTTGACTAATGTCCATAGGCCCAATCTACCACATATTTACACTATTAATATTGATTACTACAATGCAAGAGCCTTTTAACAAACAAAGCCCTATTTTATACCCTGTTGGGTTATTACACCCAGTAGTTTATAGCACAGCATATTTAACCATCCATGCTTGTACATTGATCTTTTCCAATCAGGATTCTGGCTGGAGTTATGTAGTTTAGTGAAGTCCATTTCTTCACAGATATTGATAACAGGATTTTGGCATTATTTTTTGGTGGATATAGGACTTGCCTCTTTGATAAGTCGGTTGATTTTCAGACTAAATATAAAATTTGGTGTCCAGCACTTTTGACAATTTATAGCACATATATTGTTTTGATTTGTTCCTACAAATATTCAACTCTACAGTTGTGATCTGTTTAGACCCACATATTTACAGCTTATTGTCATGAATCTAGAAACAATACTTCATGGGCTTTGTGCCGATAAAAATTATATTGGTGTCTTTGGTATACCAAATGAGAATGGTACTCCACAACTTATAGATCCAGTTGACGGCTACAACAGTGCTTTTCAGAAACTTGGTAATAGCATGAACATTTTGAGATCCAATATATGGCATTTGAGGCTTTTCAAAGCTTATTTGAACAAGGAAATAACCCCTAGGGGTTTGAGAATCAAAATCCAACCACTAGTATGTAAAATTGATGAAACCTTGTCTAATGAATGGTATCTAGCCCAACAGGCATCCATGAACTTTGTTCGAATACGGAGTTCATATTATGAATGAACCATTGAAACAAATATCAAAGAGGTTGGTGACCTGTGCGATGAAGCTAAAGCTTATGAGGGACACTCACAATTTCCTATATGTCTCAATAAGCTGACAAAAGACCTGCTGGTTTTTGAAAAACAAATAAAGGTTAAAAAAATTTAAAAATTCAATACGGATCTAACAGACTATCAAAGAGGGCGACCCTTTGATACCACCAAAAATGTTAGGTTTATGGATACCAGACAGAATCCCGGTAGGAATTTCAAGAAAAGACCCAGATCTATATTGAAAGGGTCCAATACGTACAGCAGTACATCAGCAGATGATTCCTCCACTATAGGCAATGAAGGGATCAACACTGGAGAACCCCCGGTTCCTAAAAAAGTTAAGAACCAAGCCCACCCTTTAAACATACTAGGAGGAGAGGTGGGAGAAAACACAGAGGGTACAAAAAGACACAATTGAGGGTCTCATTCAAACACTTATGAGACAATAGATGGTAATATTTTGAATATCTCTCAAACTGTTTTAACAGAGGACCAAAAGAAACTTTTAAATAAAGGTTTGAATTTTGTTCCGGGGTTTTTTGTTGATGAGTCTGACATTAATGATTTTTGTCACAGGATTAACCTTAAGCTATTGTTTGGATCCAAAACTGACTCTCAAAGATCTAACGAATTTAAATTTCGCAAATCTAAATTTGTACCACCTATGAACCGGAATGTAGCAGTCTTTCAACAAGCAGTACTCAGAGACATACACTTCAGGTTGGATCAATTTTTGCCCTTGAAACAATTTAACCAACACTGAACAACAGGCATTACAGCAGCTTAGGGACAACAAAAATATTGTCATCACTCAGGCCGATAAGGGTGGGGCAGTAGTTATCATGGATACGGATTATTACCTGGGGGAGGGAAATGGACAACTTTCCAACCCTTCCCATTACATGAAGATGCCTATTGATCCCACTCTCAATTTTAAGCAAGAAACTGACAACTTTTTAGATCTAGCTGTCTGAATATCAGAAAACAACAAGAAAGGACCACCACGAACTGAAACAAACTAAATTTATTCCAAGGACATATAAGCAGCGTTTTCACGTACTGCTAAGGCACGCTTCAAAAGATTTCAACTAGCTCTAGATCTAGCTGTCTCTGAGGGCATTACATCTGATGCGGTGAAGGCACATTTGACAGTACAGGATCCACAGAAACAAACATTATACCTGCTACCAAAGATACATAAATGTCTCCACAAACCCCATGGAAGACCAATTGTATCTGATATGGGTTCATTAACAGAACCATTATCAGAGTTCCTTACTCTATATCTTAAACCATTACTAGGCCTAATTCGTGCCAGAATACAGGATACCACACAATTTTTACACATTATTGCTGACAACCAACTAGAACCCGACTGGTTACTTTGCATCCTGGATGTCAAGAACATACCACACTGGGCTGGATTGGAAGCCCTTAAATTTTGGTTAGACAAATCACAACTTTATCCCACAGGTTTCAATACACTCTTGGTCTGCATGGCTGAACACGTTCTCAATAAAAATGTTTTTTACTTTCAGGGAGAATGTTACTGGCAGCTTAAGGGCACTGCCATGGGGGCATCTTTTGCCCCCATATACGCAGACCTTTTCATGGGATATGTTGAGGAAAATCTCATTTATGATTCAACACAATCTGTATCTTGAGGAACTTGATATTTGGCGCAGATATTTGGATTGTTGGTTGGTTTGGCGTTCTGATGAAGACTACTTAGCAAAATTTGTTCTATACTTTAACCAGAACATATGGGGTATTGAATTTTCATCCACTCATGACAAAAATCAGATTAATTTCCTGGACATGACCATAACCAGGAATTCGGATCACACTTAATGTAGCAAAACATTCCGCAAATACCCTCAGTATAACAGCTTACTACATGCAACCAGCATGCATCCCAACCATATCATCCGAAATATACCCAAGTCTCAGTTCCTTAGGATTCGCAGAATCTATTCTTCAGATAATGGTTATGATGAATCTCAACAGGATCTGGCCAACAGGTTTAGAGCTAGGGGCCATCAAGAACTTGACATCCGGGGTGCTCAACAAGTTGCTTTCAACTCCACCAGAATCTCCCTACTCGAATACTCTGATAATACTCTGAAAGAACAGGATGAATCCATTCGGTTCATCACAACATTTGGATGCAACATAAACCTTATTAGAAATGTTATATCCAAGCATTGGAATATCCTTACTTCCAATGAGGAGCTTACACCTTGGATTGGTGATGTATTTAAGTATGGATACAGAAGGGGGAGGACATTGGGATCATTCTTTTCATATTTCAAGAGGGTCAGTTCAGCTGGAGCCATACACCACCAACTAACTATGACAGGCGACAAATTATGGGGCACATACCATTGTGGTCATTGTTCATCTTGTCCATTCATCTTTACATCGAAACATTTCACTAGCAAAAACACAGATAGAATTTTTGATATCAAATTTTTTGGCAACAGTGATTGGGTGGTATATCTTGCAACATGTACATGTGGTTCATTCTATGTTGGACAGACTTCACGACCACTTTGATTACGTATATCTGAACACCGTAGTGACATACAAACTAGGAGGGACACTAATGCCCTAATCCGACATCACACACAACACAATTCAGCCAGGTTCCAGTTCACCATCATTGACAGAATTCTGGGTGATAGATCCAACAAACAAGGATGGCATTCCATTCTCACTAAAAAAAGAGAAGTATTGGATCATCAAACTGGGGGCTTTGTTTTCACCCGGCTTGAATGATCATTTATAAAGTCATATATTTTATTTTATTTACACAGTTCGGCTTCGTCAAGGGCAGATCATGCCTCCTGAACCTGGTGGATTTCTTTGAGACAGTTACTCAGGCTATAGATAAGGGAAAGGAGGTACACACGGCTTACCTCGACCTTGCTAAAGCATTTGACACCATTCCCCATTCGGGTATTATTGATAAGCTCACCAGACTGGGCATAAACCCTTGTGACACAAGATGGATTGCAAACTGGCTCTCGGACAGATCCCATAAATAAGAGTAGCGGGATCTATGTCCAAATCCAGACCAGTAACAAGTGGTGTGGGGCCCCTCCTGTTTGGCATATACTTTGGCAAATTTATTTAGATGCCACCACACCACCAGGTTTAAACGATTATATATCAATTAAACCATTACTATTCCATTAAATCATATAATTATATATTTATTATATATTTGAAATATCTCAATTTTTTATATTATTAATTTAATATTTTTATTATATTTTATTATGGTAAGGTATGGTGAATATTTATAATGTATAAGTGAGGATTGTATTCATATTTGTGTATTTATGTCATTTTTATGAAATGTTTGAAATATAGGTGAATTACACTTTTATATATATATATATTTATAGATTTAAATATTTAATTATTTAATTATATATTTAATTAATTCTTACATCATATGCGATATAATACAATATAAAATTTTTGCACAACAGTAGCATATACATGTATACATTTTTTTTTTTTTTAGATAGTCTGTAATTTTTAAATTATTTTTAATTTATTTATTTATATATTTATTATACATATTTATAGGTTATACACATTTCATTCATCCAGTTCATGCATTTGTCTACTTGATGTCATCTGTAACATTGGGGAATTGCGATTAATTATATTCATAATTATATTTACATTCCGTTGTCCAGTAATTGTAATTCCTATTAATACTTCTGTGCCTTTAAACTTTGTCATGTTTTTGGGCGCCAAAAAAGTTTTAAATTGCTGGTTTTGAACCAACGGTTCAGTTCTGATGAAGCCCGGATATGCTGGGTGAAAGCGCTTAACTGACTTTCGTTTGTACATCAATTGTTTTTCGTTTGTATATTCACAACATTTGCTGCTGCTTTCAGTTTTAAACAGCTTTAATAAAGTGAAGATTTACTTCATCGCTCTGTCCTTGCCAGCTGTTATCTGTTTCAATGGACTGACGGCACTTATTGGTGTACTCGTTTTATTTTTCTGGGCCCCTCCTGTTTGGCATATACTTCTCAGAAGTACAGGCAAGCACGGAAGGGCTGTGGCTGACAGTTTGCGGACGACTGCAAACTGGGTGCTATAACAGAGACTCCGGCTGACATGGAGATCCTCCAGAAGGGCCAAAATGAGACTGATGCATGGTGTCAAAGCCATGGTCTCAAGCTAAATGCAAAAAAATGCGTAGTAACCCCTTTGGAAAAGAAAGAGTACCCGCAAACTACATGAGAGAGAAACAGGCTAGCAAGTGTGGTTGGTGCACGGGCAAACCAAAATTCAAAACGCAAAGAAAAAGTCCAGCACCCTGAATAGTGGTAGCAGTAAATATTCTGTTTTATTATCTAGTGACTAAGCCCTGTGATTCATAAAAGCAGAAAAGGAGCACAAAAGATATGAACTATCTAAATATTATATATTTGTAAGACTCTGAACATTACAGTTAGTCATTTAGACCAGGTGGAAATAAACCACCCAGTTTAATAATCCATTTCTTCTCTTTGTGGTCCAATAATTTGTGCCATCCAGTCTTTAAAAGTTTGTTACCAGAAATTTTGTCAATAACTGTAAAAGAAAACTGAGCAGTTTTGTGCATCAAGCTGTGTCTATATAAAGCGTTGGTAGACCTGGCATTCCTTATATCCCCCAAATGTTCGGAAATCCAAATTCTAAATTGTCTGGATGTTTGTCCAATATAGAATGCCCTGCATGGACATGTGGCCAAATATATCCCCCAATCCGTACTACAGTTTGCAAAGCATTTGTTATTATACAACTTGCCTGTATTTTTGCTGGTGAAATCTTTAGTGGAAAATACACATTTACAAAAAGAACAATGACCACAAGGGTGACAACCAACTAATTTGTCACCAGATAAAGTGGTCTGAGACAAAGAGATGCTAAATGATGCAATTCTTTTATAATGAGCAAAATGTGACCCAAGGTTTTTGCCTTTGCGGTATGAAAACAGACATCTATTTTCCAACCAAGTAGCTAAGTGTGTATTGGTTGCTAATATGTTCCAATGATTGTTGACAATATCCATAAGTTGATTGGTATTCCTACCAAAAGTGGTTACTAGCCTGGGTGTCTCATGTATAGAGCTATTACATTTTGGTTTATAAGTCAGCAAATTGTCCCTAGATAACTGGTCTAAATGACAAACTGTAATGTTCAGAGTCTTACAAATATATGTTTAGATAGTTCATATCTTTTTTGATCCTTTTCTGCTTTTATGAATCACAGGGCTTAGTCACTACATAATAAAACAGAATGCAATTAAATAATATAACATTGTTTGACTCAAATATTAAAATACATAGTTATATATTATTATATACTTCATATACATATGGAATTGTATATATTTTTTTTTTATATATTAAGTTTAATTTTTCTTTCTGGAATTGTCGTACTGTAGACAGGAAACAATGTCATACTTCCTCACTTAAAGTCTCAATAAATGTGGGTAACAGCATTCTAATTGTTGAACCGCTGAAGAAAGCATATTGCTGAAACCGGTCTGGATTAATAAAGTATTTACTGCTACCACTATTCAGGGTGCTGGACTTTTTCTTAGCATTTTGAGTTTGGTTTGTCCATGCACAAACCACACTTGCTAGCCTGTTTCTCTCTCATGTGCTTCATTTGCTGGCTGTTGGTGTCTGAGGGTGTGGAGCATTCATGTAATTTGTAGGTGAATCAGTATTCGTGGTGGAGATTCTTCTCCCCAACTCGTTGTACTATATATGAACAATTCTGGTTACCTACGTCTTGTGGTTATTTTTATCCTGCTTCTCGTGGATTTCGCAGATATCGTTAATCCAGCGTTTGTGTGCTGCATTGGATCTGATCTTATATCATGAAACGTTTGTGTGGTATGATCACCCTGGACACCATTATGAACTAGGCCTCGCTTTTTAGCTGTTCGGCCATACTTATGCGCTCTTCAAGGGTTTAATCGTCCCTTTACTTCATCAGTGTTTGGATTTACTCATTGTTTTGGATTTTGGGCGGATTTATTCATTGAACTTTTATACTTCAGTCCTGGCGTTATACGGTGACATTAATATCAAGGATTCAAGTACAGTTTTGCAATTTACTCTGATATAGAATATACATTATATTTCTCTTGTATGGTTTTACAAACAGTTTATTGATTAAACCTAATGACTTTCTTTTATGGTTGGACATTTGGACTCGGTGATTAGTACATTTGTTTGGATTGTTTTTTTTATTAATAATGTATATGGTCAGGCATTAGATTTTGTCTGACACTGTCCATCTTTATGTTTTGACATATTTAGTGTATAATCTGAAGCGCATTGCAAATGTATAACAATCTTTTTTGCCATTGGTTTCACTATTATTAGGATTGATTCGGGCATTAGACAGTTTTTTATTGGTACCTCTAGCTTTTTTCAATATTTAGGCAACGTTGGCTTTGAGATTTCACTATTGATATCTTTATCATTAGTTTATGTTGTAACATGACTTGGCTTCACATTGAAATAAGGAGCTTAAGTCCTACATTATATGGATTGGGACATGGAGTTATAACGTACACCAACAGCCAATTAATTGCATTACTAACAATTTTTGATGCTGAGCGTCCTTCCACAGACGAGATATCATAACAATTTCTTATTTGGCTCGGTAGCCTAGTGAATATAGCATTCATGCTATACTTCCTATTTATGGGCAGGACAGCATCACAATAGAGGTTACTGGTACTTACAACAACTGTTGTTCCACTTTTCAGTACCGAACAGTTCCCATTTCCACCTAAGTTCTTTTCAAGGAAGATTGGGCTTTGTTTATATATTATTCATAATAGTATTACATAACACTTATAGTACAAACAGCATGTGAGGTAGTAATTTATATACAATTTTTTTTCTCATCATTACGACCAGTAGTTATAGTTTACTCTATTCTTGTTTATATAGCTATAGGGACCTTTGAACTTTGTTTTTTGGTATTGAGTGGTTTATATCATTCCAACAATTTTTGCTGACATCATTACACATAGTTTGAGTCGATGAACCATTTTACATGGTTTTCGGGCTGACTTAATATATTTGCTTTCATACAGCTTAGTCCCAATATTTGGTTTAATGATATAAGTCTGCAGAATTTTGTCTTTGGTTCCTCCATACAGTTGGTGTTTTTGCATGTTTATTTCTTTATATTTTTTAGTGTCAAATCAATCTTGTATTTGTCAGTTTTTTGGTCTCTCTGCGTTCCTGGCACCTCTTACAGGTTAGTAACTAGATATCATGTCACCAATTTAATCTTTAATCTTTTCTGGGGTTTCGTGTTCTCTGCTTTACACATTTGCAGTATTGAACATAACAATCAGGTTACAAATTGGATTTTTACCACATCACATTTGGCCTAAGCATACGCATAACCTATTGTCATGGATCTTGACCAAATGTTACAGGGATTGTGTGCGGACAAAGATGATATCCAGATTTTTGGAATTGAGTCCAGAAATGGATCCACTCCTAATAAGATAGCTGATCCAGTTGACGGTTGTAGTATGCTTTTTACACAATTTGGCAAAAAAATCAACACATTACGTACTAATATTTGGCATGCCAGGCTATTCAAGGTCTATCAACATCAAAACATTGCCCCAAGGGGACTTAGAACCAAATTGCAACCACTGGTGGGCAAACCAGATGATATATTAAACAGAGAATGGAATGCCGCAAAACAAGATTCGGCTATGAGGTTTAACATACTATCTGCCTATTGTGATAGGACAATACAGGCCAATATTTGTGATGTGCAGAAATTGTGTGAAGAACTAAAAACACATGAGAATTTACCAAATTTTCAGGAATCACTAAGTAGACTATCTAGAGAACTCTTAACCTCGGAGAAGGCATTCAAAGAAAAGTTGTTGCACAAATTTTTCACGGACATGGAAGATTATGAGAAGGGCAAACCCTTCGATTTACAGAGAGGTGTCAGGTTCGCAGAGGGTACCAAAAACTTTACTTATAACATGTAGAAAGAGGCCCAGATCCATACTTAAAAAGGGTACATCAGTTAGTACGAGTTCGGGTGAGGAATCTTCCACAACGGATACTGAATCCATTAACATCTCAGATTCTCCAGTTTCCAAGAGAGGACGTAATGTGGATTACCCTTTAGGCACAGACACGGGGGGGGGGGGGACGCAAACATAAGAACAATAGAACAACTCTTTCTGTCCGTAGTCAAATAAATGCAGATTGTTCCAATGTGCACAATATTTCTGATTATGTATCAACACCTATTGAAGAATTTTTGTTAAAGGCCTAGGTTTTATTCTTGTTTTTTTTTGTAGATGAAAGCACTTTTGTATCATGTCATGGATTTTTGTAGAAAATTAAATCTCAAACTGTTTTTTGATCAACAGGAATCTACTCAAAGATCCACTGAATTTAGATTTTTACCATCTATGTTTTGTCCACCTATGGACAAACATGTAGCCATATTCCAGAATGCTGTCATTCAGGACCTACTACATCAGTTGGGTTCAGGGAACATTCTTAGGAACAATTTAAATTCTGTAGAACATCAGGCACTTATGAATCTTAAAGGCAATACTGATATAACGATTCTTCCTGCAGATAAAGGTGGGGCCATAGTGGTCATGAATTCCAGTTATTATTGGGCTGAGGGAATCAGACAAGTCTCGAACACTCAGCATTACTTACATATGTCCATTGACCCCACCCCCAATTTCAAAAAAGAAATTGATGATTTCTTACAGCTTGCAGTTGAGGAAGGTATTATTAGTACAAAAACTAGATTTCACCTAACCACTCAGGATCCGGTAAAGCGATATCTATATTTATTGCCTAAGATTCATAAGTCCTATAATACACCACCAGGCAGACCTATTGTTTCAGGCAAGGGTTCACTTACTGAACCACTGTCTGTTTCTCACACAATATTTGAAACCTTTGTTACCATACGTATGTGCTAGATTGCAAGACACTACAGAGTTCCTTCAGATTGTTTCCGAATCCCAACTTGAATCAGATTGGCTTGTGTACTCTAGATGTTACATCGCTATATACTAGTATACCACATTAGGCTGGTCTGATGGCATTGGAATATTGGCTACTGAAGATTAATATCTACAGTCCAGGATTTAATACCTTATTAATCTGCATGGCCGAACACGTTCTAACTAAGAATGTGTTTTATTTCCAAAACCAATGTTACTGGCAGATCCAAGGTACGGCTATGGGTGCGCCTCCTTTGCACCAATATATGCTGATCTCCTTATGGGGTATGTTGAAGATCAAATCATCATATCAAAAAAAAATGGAACTCTGTCCCTACTAGCATTCAAAACACATCATCCAAAGCGCCTCCTTTAAAGACCTCATCAGGCAACATCTCAAGCAAAGTTGGCAGTGCCATGATTGCTCCCCAGGCTAGTGAAAGCAGATAACATATACATACTAAATCTACAGCAATTGATAGTTTTTCAATCTTACTCACAAACACTGGCTAATCTACAATGTATGTACTGTACCTGTGTACTATGTATGTATTCTACCTAGGTTCCAAAGTTCAGCCGTACACCACAAATCTATTACTTACCTTTATTTTTAAAATTAATATTTTTTTTGATTGTTCTCTCCACTGTAACTGTTTGTGCTGCATACCACTGTAAAAACATGTCTCTTGTAATTTATGTGTATACTGATCATGTCTAAATAACTAAATGTGTCTGTAATTTTTCTTTGTGGAGCTTTTCTCCCCGGGCCTCTGCTGAAAAAGGGCCTTTTCGGCTCAGACAGACACCCCCGGTTAACAAATGTAAAATAAATAAATAAATAAATAAATAGTGAATTACACAATATATACATGCCAGAAATTGACATTTGGAGACGTTATCTTGACGATTGTTGGCTTGTTTGGAAAGGGGGCACAGAGTAACTTATGGAATTTGTTGAACATCTCAACAGTAACAAAGTACAGTTTTGTACCTACCATAAATGTAGATGTCCGAACTGGATAGCATCTGCAGTCATAACAACTGGGTTGTCCTGTCGTCAGGCAGCCCTTCAGTCGGCCGGATTCCAAAGTCCGGGTCCGGCTTCGGCTGATGTCGCACTTCACCCGACGTCATCTCTGTTGGTCTTCGGGTATAAAGGCATCAGCCGACGCCATTTTCCTCAGTGTTTCTTGCCCCAGATGCCAATTGCCCTCTTGGAAGGCTAAAATTTGGATGAATGCCAATGTTTCCAAAAAGGTAGAAGACAAACACAAAAAATAAGTATGTATGTACATATATACAAACAAATACACCATAAGAGACCCCCCCCCCCACCAGCTAGCTATTAGGAGGGTAAACACCCTAGGAGTACCACAGGGGGAAGGAGGGAGGGTAATCCTGACTGCAGATGCTATCCAGTTCGGACATCTACATTTATGGTAGGTACAAAACTGTACTATGTCCTTCATGGATGCATCTGCAGTCATAACAACTGGGTAGAATACCATAGCCAACTAGGGAGGAGGAAAAACTAGATTATGGTGTGGTTAGGATCCCTTGCAGTACAGCAGTGGCAAACCCTGCTCGGGATCTAGAATAGAGAGGTAAATTATAATGCTTGGCAAATGTATGCACGGAGGTCCAAGTAGCCGCCTCAATAATGTCTTTGGTTGCCACTCCTCGTAAGAAGGCTGTGGTAGTGGCTGTTGCCCTTGTAGAATGAGGCCTTATGTTCTGTGGAATTGGTTTTCCATGGAAGGAGTAACAGAATCGTATGCAATTTCCTATCCATTTGGAGATTGTCTGTTTGGAAATAGCTTTTCCTTCTCTTCCTGTTGCATAGGCTACAAAAGCTGGTCAGTTTTTCTGCTACTTTTGTTCTGTCCAGGTAGTAGCGTAGCTGTCTATGTACATCCAAGGTGTGTAGTATTCTTTCCCTCTGTTTTGTGGGTTGGGAAAGAAGGCAGGTAGGTGGATTGCCTGGTTTAAGGACACTCTGGATACCACCTTAGGCATAAATGTAGGATTAGTCCTCATGGACACTCTATCTTGGTGGAAGATTAGGAAGGGCTGTACTGCCATTAGGGCCTGAAGTTCAGAAACCCTCCTTGCTGAGGTTATTGCCAGAAAGAAAGCAGTTTTCCACGATAGATGTTGTAGGTCTGCTGTTGCTGCTGGTTCAAAAGGTGCGAGTGTCAACTTTTCTAGCACAAAGTTCAAATCCCAAGCTGGCAATGGTGGTTTCCTTGGAGGTTTTACATTCTTGATTCCTCTGAGGAACTGCCTGAGTAAAGGATGTGAAAAGACAGGTGGATCAAAACTGTATTCTGCTGATATAGCTGATGCATGTATCTTGATGGAGGAATAGGACAGGCCTGTATGTAGAAGCTCTGCCAAGTACTCCAGAATGTTAGCCATATCTATATTTGACACATCTTTTCCTCTTTCAGTACTCCAAATGACAAACCTTTTCCATTTTCCTGCATAATTCCTTCTTGTTGAAGGTCTGCGGGCTTCTAGGATAATGTCTTTAACCCTTTGGGAAAGTTCTGGATTAGTTGCTGCTATGTGATGTTCCATGCAGTCAGTTGCAACGCTTTTAGGTTCGGATGCAAGATGCTGTAGTTGTTCTGAGTTAACATCAAAGGCATCAGGGGTATTGACCACAAGTTGTTCCGAGACATGCTTCTCAGCAATGGGTACCAGTGTTGTCTTGGCCAGTTTGGAGCTATCAGGGTTATCCTTGGACGTTCCTCCTTGATTTTTAGTAATACCTTGTGTATCAAGGGAAGAGGAGGGAATGCATATGCTGTTAGGCCTTTCCAGCTGAAGGAGAGCGAATCCACTTTCCATGCCAGTGGGTGGAATGTCCTTGTGCAGAATTTTTTGAGCTGGTGATTGAGAGAGGAAGCGAATAGATCTATCTGAGGCATTCCCCATTTCTTTGAGATGGTCTTGAAGATGTCCGGATGTAGCATCCATTCGTGGGCATCCGATGTGGTTCTGCTTAACATGTCTGCTAGAGTATTCTCCTTTCCCGGTACAAACATTGCCTGTAACTGGATGTTGTAGCTGAGTGCCAGGTTCCAAAGCTCCAAAGTCATTCTGCATAGGGGGTATGAATGAGTGCCTCCCTGTTTGTTGATGTACCACATGACTGTGGTGTTGTCTGTCCTTATCATCAAATGGCCTTCTTTGAGAAATGGTCTGAAGTTTTGGATTGCCAGTTTTACTGCCAGCATCTCTTTTAGGTTGATGTGCAGGTGAAGTTGATCCTGGGTCCACAAACCTTGCACGCAATTGTCCAACATGTGAGCCCCCCATCCTAGGTCTGAGGCGTCTGTTGTGATGGTCTGATTTGCTTGACAGCTGCGAAAGGGTAGTCCCGGGTTTGACTGGCATGCTTGAGCCCACCATAGGAACTCCTGTTTTAAGCATGGAATTAGTGGAATTTCTGCTTCTAGGCTGTGACTGTGTTGAGACCATAAATTCTTTAGATACCACTGCAGTTTTCTCATATGTAGTCTGGCATGTGGGACCAAGATTATGCATGATGCCATGAAGCCTAAGGCCTGCAGTACTTTTCTTGCTGTTAACTTGTTCTGTTTTGTTAGAGCCAAGAAGTAAAGAGGGAGTTCTTTTTGTTTTTCTGCAGTTAGGAATGCCATTTGTCTTACTGTGTCCAATTCTGCCAAGAATGTCCTTGTTTGGGATGGTATCAGCCTTGACTTTTGTAAATTGACTGTGTATCCCAGTGCTTGTAGCAAGTAAATGACCCTTTGTAAATCTGTTGTCAGCTTGCTCTTGTTGTCCCCTTGTAGCAGGAAGTCGTCCAGGTATGGGTAAATTTGGATTCCCTGTAGTCTGCAGTGGGCGATTACTAATGCCAGGCATTTTGTGAATACTCTGGGCGCAGTAGATAAGCCAAAGGGCAATGCTGAGAATTGATAATGCTCTGATCCTGCAAGAAATCTGAGGTATCTTCTGCATATTGGTCGAATGGGGACGTGCAGGTATGCCTCCTTGAGATCTAGAGTCACCAGCCAACACTCCTTGCCCAGCATGGGAAGAAGTTGCTGTAGGGTCAGCATTTTGAATTTTGGGACAATGATGTATGTATTTAAGGTGGACAGGTCGAGAATAGGTCTCCAACTTTTTCCTTTCTTGGAACTAGGAATAGTCTGGAGTAGAATCCTTTTCCTTGTTCTGTAATTGGCACTCTTTCCACAGCTCTCATCTTTGCTAATTGCATTATCTGTTGTAGAGCTTCTGTTTTTGATTTGGAGGTAGGTTTGGTATTCCTCTTTTGACTGGTAAAGTGTGGAAGTGGAACCGGTAGCCTTGATCTATGGTTTGCAAAATCCACTTGTCTTTGTGATGTAGTGCCAGTTTTTCGAAAATAAGGTTAATTTGCCGCCTAATGGAGCTGCTATTTGTTCCCTGGTAGGCGGATTTAGAGTTAAGTCACTGTGATTGTGTTGTTGTAGTGGCAGTGGTTGTGTCTGTGCCTCTGTTATTACCTTGCCACTGTCGTCCTCTATAGGCACCTCCTCTGGATTGGTTTCTGCCTCTGGGACGTCTATTCCTGCCCCTTTGGGATCTTGTGGAGTCAGGAAAGGACCAATTTTTGGCAGGCCAGTTCCTGCTAAACCTTGGTGGCTGAACCTGCAAGAAATCTTTAACTGTTTGAACAGATTTTGCCTTTTCTTCCATTTTCTTCATTACCTGCTGGGCAGGTGTACCAAACAAACTGGTCTTATCCATAGGAGCATCTAATAACTTAGCTTTAACATGATCCGGTAAGACTTGTTCTTTTAGCCATGCATGTCTTCTTATCACTGTGCCAGTCATGGCTGACCTAAATGAAGCCTCCAGTGCATCATAGCCACATTTTAAGGAATGGTTACTAACCTGTTGTATGTTATTTACCATTTCTAATACATATTTCTTATCGACAGAGTCATCAGAGGATAGCTTTTTAGTTAACTGATCAAGCATAAACTCTTGGTATTGTATCATGTGAAACTGACAGTTTAAAGCTCTAGCTGAGAGAGTAGCTGAGGTGTAGACTTTTTTGCCCCATCTGTCTAAAGACCTGGCTTCCCTTTCAGAAGGAATAGGGTTTTTTGCTGTGGCCGAGGCTACTGCCTTAGGACCCTGGGATATAGTTTCGGGGTCTGCAAGAGGGGCCTTGTAAAGGTGATGATGAGTGTCTGGTACCCTGTAGAATCTATCTGGTTTGGCAGGGGCTGGAGGTAAAGAGTCTGGTGCAGAGCAGACATCATTAAAGGCATCGTCCACCACAGAAAGGACAGGAGGTATAGCTAAGGGCCTGTGCTGTGGAAGATGCAGAAAAGTCCTAAGCCTTTTTCTGGAATCTGAGAAATCCTGCTGCTGCCATTGGAATTGCTCTCGCATGGCATGTAAGGTTTCCCCAAAGGAGAATTCTTCTGGTGGGGAAGCAGCTGGAATGGATTCTTCAGCATCTGAGTCTTCATAATTGGAGAAAGGAGCCTCTGGCTGGTCTGTTATGTCTGAGTCATCGGCTGAATCATCAGAGGACACAGGCTCGGGGGGCTCTGCCCTAGGTCTCTTCTCTGGGGGCTGAGAGGCCCTGTCTGGGTGGGATTGAGATCCCCTAATCAATGATATTAAATCTTCTGCCAGAGTAAGCATTTGTGAGCTAGATGTGGGCCTGGTTGTAGGGGTTTGACAGGCACTGCTTTAGTAGATTTGGCTGCTTTAGCCCTGGCAAAGGCCTTAATGGACATGGCTGCTGGGGGCCTAGCAGCACCACGTGCTGGGGTAGAGACATCCAATGGAATGGTGTCTGATAAGTCAGTAGCAACCACCGTAGTGGATAAAATTTCTGAGGCCGATTCAAGTGAAGTAGCAGGAGCCTCAGTGGTAGTCATAGATTCAGCTGTACTTTGATCAGTTTTCTCGGTTTCGGCCGAAACCGAGACACTCGCGGTTTGCTTAACCATGGTTTCGGCCGAAACCGTGGACCGCGAGTGTCGGTCTTTTTCTTTGCGTTTTTAGTGATTTGGGAAGTCGGAGGATCCGACGGCATAATATACGCAAAATCTGAGCCGAAAAACTGTTCAAACTCCGACCGACGCCTAAGCGTCGCCGGTTGAAAGAAGCACAGGCGAACAGGCTGCTACGTCGTGGGCTGGGCCTAAACAAGGCAAACAGTAAGAGTGGAAATCTTTATGAGGTATTTGTTTCCCACAAGTTAAACAATTATTTACTTTTTCTGACATCGGCTGAGGCAAGAAAGAGTCCCCAACGGGGTACTTAGCTTTAGAAGTCTTCGAAGTAGTATTCGGTAGTAGTAATCTCTGGATCCGACCGACCGGCACTTGCGAACAGCTTCTGCTTCGGGCGCCACGCGGCAAGAAAGACTGAGGAAAATGGCGTCGGCTGATGCCTTTATACCCGAAGACCAACAGAGATGACATCGGGTGAAGTGCGACATCAGCCGAAGCCGGACCCGGACTTTGGAATCTGGCCGACTGAAGGGCTGCCTGACGACAGGACAACCCAGTTGTTATGACTGCAGATGCATCCATGAAGGACATCTGGAGGGTAGAATTTACGGTCAATTACAATTTGCAGCAGATTGATTTTCTGGATGTTCATCTATGTAGGGAACCAGATAATACCCTTCGCACTACAGTGCATAGAAAATATCCACAATACAACAGTTTATTACATGCTTCTAGTTTGCACCCTAAACATATCAAAAACTTTCCAAAATCACAATTTATGAGAATCAAGAGAATTTGCTCATCCAATTCAGATCTTAATTGTCAGAATGACCTCTCTAATAGATTTTTGCAGAGGGGTTACAATAAACTGGATGCTCATTCTGCAGTACAATTGACCAAAAAGTTATCTAGGGACAATTTGCTGACTTATAAACCAAAATTTATTAGTTCTATACTTGAGACACCCAGGCTAGTAACCACTTTTGGCAGGAATACCAATCAACTAATGGACATTGTCAACAATCATTGGAACATATTAACAACCAATACACACTTAGCTACTTGGCTGGAAAATAGATGTCCGTTTTCATTCCGCAAAGGCAAAAACCTTGGGTCACATTTTGCTCATTATAAAAGAATTGCATCATTTAGCATCTCTATCTCAGACCACTTTATCTGGTGACAAGTTAGTTGGATGTCACCCTTGTGGTCATTGTTCTTTTTGTAAATATGCATTTACCACTAAAGATTTCACCAGCAAAAATACAGGCAAGTTGTATAATATCAAATGCTTTGGAAACTGTAGTATGGATTGGGTGATGTATTTGGCCACATGTACATGCAGGGCATTCTATACTGGACAAACATCCAGACAATTTAGAATTCGGATTTCCGAACATTTGGGGGATATAAGGAATGCCAGGTCTACCAACGCTTTATATAAGACACAGCTTGATGCACAAAACTGCTCAGTTTTCTTTTACAGTTATTGACAAAATTTCTGGTAACAAACTTTTAAAGAATGGATGGCACAAATTATTGGACCACAAAGAGAAGAAATGGATTGTTAAACTGGGTGGTTTATTTCCACCTGGTCTAAATGACAAACTATAATGTTCAGAGTCTTAAAAATATATAATATTTAGATGGTTCATATCTTTTTTGATCCTTTTCTGCTTTTATGAATCATAGGGCTTAGTCACTACATAATGAAACAGAATGCAATTAAATAATATAACATTGTTTGACTCAAATATTAAAATACATAGTTATATATTATTATATACTTCATATACATATGGAATTGTATAAATTTTTTTTTTATATATTAAGTTTAATTTTTCTTTCTGGAATTGTCATATTGTAGACAGGAAATGATGTCATACTTCCTCGCTTAAAGTCTCAATAAATGTGGGTACCCGCAAACTACAACATAAGAGGTAATCCCCTGAAATCTGAAGAAATAATAAAGGATCCAGGGACCCAAGTAGATAGCCAGCTTTCCTTTGATAACCATGTTGCCAAAGTGGTTAGAAAATCCTTCTATGTGACCCATCTGATCATGAAAGAGTTCGCATCAAGATCTAAGGATGTAATGGTGCCCCTCTACTCTTCCCTCATCAGACCCATTATTGAGTACAATGCACCAATTGGAATGTACCTGGCTAGACATCTCCAGCAGCTGGAGAGACCACAGAGGTACCTAACCAAGAGAATTACTGGCCTCAAACAGTTGCCCTATGCAGCACGATTGAAAAAGCTACGACTGTTCTCTTGTTGCATACCACCTTCTCAGAGGTGATCTCTGTCCAACGTAGAGAGCCATGTCCAACCCAGAATTGTTAAACATGCTCCATCTTAGCAAAACCACATCTACTCGAGCTACACGCTCTAGGGATATAAACCTCAACACAACAATGAATAGAACATGCTGGAGGGATAGATTCCCTTCGCAGAGACTTCCCTTACTATGGAACAGGGTCCCGATCTACATAAGACAGAGCCCCTCACTATCACTCTTCAAGAGGAACCTTGATGAGTGGATGGGTAACAGAAAGTTCACACTGGGGATCACACCAACAGCATTACTAGATATGGGCCAAGGGTACTAGCTGCTAGTACAAGGGTCTAGGGAACTACTAAAGGGGCGGTGAATACCACACAACGTGGCTGGGCTAATATATGCCTTGGGGCAGATAGCTCACTACCAACCTATGAACCTATAACCTATTTATCACAATGTACAATGGATATTTTATTTTATTGTATAACTTTATATTTTCTCTGTCTCTCATATAGGAAACAATTTGAATGTGGGGAAGAATCCTATTGGATGACTCATGCTATATATATATATATATATATATATATATATATATATATATATATATATATATATATATGTGTGTGTGTACGTGTGTGTGTATGTGCGTGTTACTTCATAGTCAATACTCTTATTCCCACTGAGGAAAGCCTGTTTGTTGAAACCGGTCTGCGTGTATATTATATTTAATAAAAGTTTATATACTTTACTTATCAGCCTTTTGGATGCCTTTTGACGCTTTACACTGAATTTGGTGCTGGCAATTTTTGTCTACTTGAACTAATTTCAGTGTCGCAGGACTTCATGCTGCTCATCTCCATCTTCCAACAAAATCTGGTGAACATCTAAGGTACTCCTCTCGTGATTCTTTTAGTCAACTCCAGTAATTTTTTTCTGTCGCTCAAGCATTTCTTTGAAACACTGGAAGATGTTTAATTTGCAATATGTTTTTTAGCTTTATTGCCAGAAGAATGAAAATCACAGCCCCCTTGTTTGTTGGAGCAGTTACTGCAAGACAGACTATTTCCTCTATAACCTGTTTCGCATCAAAAAAAATGTCTTTGATCCCCAAGGAAAACATATTCTGAAGACTGCTGGGTACAGCAGTTTAAATCTCACACATGCCTCACAATATTCTCTTGTCGTTTACAAAAGATTACTGCAGATAAATCACTTCAGCTAGCAGATCTAAGCCACACTCTCTCTCTGATATCCTGCCTGTGGGAGGGAAACACCTTGTTGAAGTTTCCAGTAGTTTATTCAGTTAAGTGGGTAGATGGAACACTTATTATAATTTTATTACTTAGTACTAACTAGAGTTGATATATTCTGTCAATGTTTCACTTATTTTAATCACCTCTGAGGACATTTGATTTATTCTTTTCTCTAAATTACTCTTGTACCAAAGCTGAAGCTTGAACTGCTTTTTACTTAACAGCTGCAGGACTCTTCCAAGACAGTGTTCTCTCTTCACCTTTTCTGGTTGACTTCACTTATTTTTCTATAAACATCTTTTTCATGGCATACAGGTAGTATTACTTACTAGCCAATTATGAATTTTAACCCAAATGACAATATCAATGGTTATTTCTCAGTTTCTGCTTTCACGCTGTGTAAGTTGAAATTCAGCTGCTGATCAGTTGCAGCCATCTTGTAAGCCCCTACACTGGATGTTTTTGATTTGTTTTACAGTTTCACTAGCCTCAGACCAACGGCACTGTTTGAATAAACTAGCCAAACAGTGAAGAATCTCAAGAGAAAAGTGTACTAAAAGCTATGAAGTTTCACTCAGTTTTGAAATACAAGAATACACCACTGCAACGAAGCAATCTCTCACCAGCTCAAACGTATTTTTAATTTTACTTATCCTTTGTTGACCAGATTAGTACCACTAGACAAGTGGCCTCTTTGCAGGGGTTACCAAAGGTGATACTTTATGAAATTTATGCTCAAATGTATATATTTTATTAATTTATGTTTTTACTGATAGAAAGACTGGTAGCAACCCTCAGAAAAGGTGACTTTATAAATAGGACTGAATACTCCGAAACAAGGTGGATTATTCACCTGCATGCCGATATAGGATGTGGCCTCAGTGATAAAGTTCATATACAGCTTTTTTTAAAAGCTAGGGGCTACAGGAAATAGTTATACAATTTTATTAAAAAAACATAGTTTTTAAATATAGATTATACAAGTGTATGTTCACAGACCACTGAAAAATGTATGGTTTATACGGAGTTTTATTAGGGACTAAAAATGGAGTTGGTTATATATGCATTTTATTATGCATGTCCTGATGTATTTTTAATACTAGTTTTTGTTAATGGCTTTTGTGGAATCAGCACCTAATATTAATGTTTAAGCTGCAGGTTAGTTGCTATTTGTATAAAATACAGTATAGCAATTTCAATGGAAGTAGTACTTTAAGAGTGTGAATGTTTTAACTGCAGGTATTTTTGACTGGCTAGCTGTTTAAGTATAGGGAAGTATTTAAACACAATGTTTTACTTGTTTTATTATCTGATGAAACAGTGTGTTTGATACTGCTCATACTTTTAATAAAGCTACTGTTTATGCCCGACCTACATCGGTTTTGTTCATCTGCACTTTGTGTTATATTCTGGATTTGGTTGGTTAGTTTTGGTCTTTTTCATGGATGGCTGCCCCATGAAGCGGGAAGTTCCCTTCACTGTATCTTTAGCTAAAAGCTTAAGACGTTGATTCTCCAAACACAAAGCCAAAGAAAAAGCCTACTATGGAGGGTTTTGGGAACAAAAACCTGGCAATATTAAACAGGACTTTTGGTCGTGGGAAGCACCAAGGCAGAACAAGCAACAATCATGACTGTCTTTATGGAGAATCCGTCTCCCACACGGGCACTTATCCTTCTTGGAAGACATGAAACCTCACAAGCAGTAAAATATAAAAAGTAAGCTACAATAAACCCTAATGGACACTTATCTGTAATGGCTTGGTGAACCAGACTATCCCATTTGGTGCTTAAAATTAACCTATCTTGTTGCACTTCTAGAAAGGGTTAGATGAATCTGATGTATGTTTACATATTACTCTAGTGATGATTACTAGAGGTAAGCAGATATATGGTGGGAACCTGTACATTGCAATAAAGCATTTGGGAGCTACCTTTGTCCATTAGTACTATGGGGGGAGACCTGGGGTAAGTTTCATATTTCCTTTTCCACTGATTCACGTTGCACTTAAATGTGGTCAAGAATGAGCTTTGTTTTACGTGGATGGTGAGACTGTTCTAGAGCAGTGCTATTCTCTGTGAGATGCATCTGTCCCTCCTGCTAATGTTGCAGAAGAGGTTTAGGTCCCTGAAGAAAGTATTTATAATACCATCTGACTAGATGTGAAGCAAGCCCATCAGTAATAGATTGAAGGATGCCTCATATGCTAGACACAGGTCACTTCCTAACAATCTTAAGAGACCAAATAGACCGGGCTTTGAGGCAAACCATTCAGGACATTTTTATACCTTGTATCATTTGTGTAAGGCATGTCTATGGGTGTTCCAATTTTTGCATGTGCCTGGACAAATACATGCCAAAAGAAGCATTATACTCAGTGACTGGCTTAATGAGGGCTGAGTAAAGGGACAATGACACCCCCGAATCTAAGACCATTCACCTTGTTTATGCTGCACAATGTAGGAGATCCTTACAACAGTGGACACGTGCTTGTCAAAAGGTAAGTCATAGTCCACAAGTTTCCAAATCCTGGGTCAACACTTACGGGTGTGTTGTCAATGTGGTAGCTCTCAGAGAGCAGACTTTCCAAAGAAAGCGATAATGCATTTTTTAGTATTTAGCTTTAGTACAGGACTAATAGCACCAGAATTTTTTTTTTTGGGGACAAGCCTTCCTTGTAGGATAGCGGTCTCTCCTGGGGATTTGATCATGCCTCCTAGCCTGCAGGCATCTGCAGATTTGGTGAGCCATAGCCATTTGGTACTGGCTTTTACTTCTGAGATGATGTCAAATAGAAAAGGCCCAAGCACCGAACCCTGGTGGACTTCATTGGTGACTGGTCCTTTAGTGGAGATGGGATGCAGGAGATCAAAACAGGGGAAACTATCTGTAAAGAGCTGACAATCTACTCAGTGACAAAAGGTTAATTCCAAGTTTATTGAGCTTTTGTAATATGCCGAAGTGAGAGGTAGGTAAAGGTAGGAGGGTAACATTTTACTTGCTTTGCTGACATTATTGAAAAAGCCCTCCTAGTTGAGGAACTATGACCTGACAAATCCAAAGTGACATGAGTCCAGTGTTTGAAGGTTCCCTGTGGCCTTACTGATACACTCCATAACTCTTTTTTTATGGATTTGCATACGAGTCTGGTCAGACTTGTGGGTCTGTAACTGCTTGGATATGTGGAAGGCCCTTTCTTCAGGTGAATAACTGTTGCTGTTCTCCATTCACCTGGTACAAAACCTGTATGGAGGCTAGGGTTTCAACAGTGTTACTAGGGGTGTGGCTAAACTGTGCTTCTTACTATTCAAGATGACTCCTGGGATATTTTCAGGACCCAGTGACACAGTATATTTGCTTTTCATAGTGCTTTCAGGACTCGGTCGTGTGTGACTGCCGGTGGTGAGTTGGTTTCAGACATTTTGTGCGAGATAAATGGGGGCGAACGCAGTGAAGCCTGACCTGAATTTATTGGCCAGTAGGGTAGTTATATCTTCAACTCCAGTGTAGACAACATCATTTACAATCAGCTCAACACATTGTCCTATGACTTCATTCTTCATTTGTGTAGTATTCTCCTGGACAGTCGCTTAATAATGGCCTTTTGAGCTCACAATCTACCCTGGTAAACAAACCCAAATAAAAACATTTGTACAAGTAAGGATCATTTGCATGCTAGGCATACCTTGCTGTTTCTTGTGTAGCATGATCATGCTACTACTTGTGCCCCAAATCACCTCCTCTGTGCTTGTTGTACTCTTCACACAGTTTGCCCCTGGCATTCCTATACTGGTAAGGACCACTACAATGCATATGTATCCATTAGGCTGTTTCAGATTTGTGCCCTTCAGTTCATGCTCGCGCTCTCTCTCTCTCTCTCTATATATATATATATATATATATATATATATATATATATATATATATATATACACACACACATACACACACACACAAATTATATATATATATATATATATATATATATATATATGGATTCCGGCGTGTAGCTCGTGAGACATATGCCTGCGAGCTACATCGCCGAAAAACCAAATGGCTGCATCAGCACTTTGCCGTAGTGCAAAGTGCCTGGCACAACGCTGATACTCTATGGACAAGCAGCTGCAGCGTGCGGGCTGTATAGCATTCCTTCGTGCAAGGAATGCATTTATTTAATTATTTATTTATTGTGTTGTCAGTCTGACATCACAATAAATAAATAAATAAATGCATTCCTTGCAGAAGAAGGAATGCGACACAGCCCGCACGCTGCAGCTGCTCGTCCATAGAGTATCGCTGCAGCGCTTTTCAGGCACTTTGCACTCGGAAAAGTGCTGATGCAGCCGTTATTCGGCGATGTAGCTCGCGGGCATATGTCTCATGACGAATCTCTATATACATATACACATATATATACATATATATATATATATATATATATATATATATATATATATATATATAGATATGATATATAATAAATACAAAATATATATATATGTATGTATCACACACGCACAGAAATGTAATGATGTGTTTTGGTTGACTAATCCAGTAATCAGCATTGCGTATGCACAGTGCTATTTTAATATACTAACCAAACATTTCACAAAAAGTGTGACATGCTCTGTCATTTTGAGTGCCATCACAAAAAGTACAGTTTTGTACCTACCATAAATGTAGATGTTCGAGTGCTAATACAGCTGCAGTAATCACATATGGGTTCTCTGCCGTCAGGCGGGTCCTCGGTCGGCCGAATTCCAATGTCTTGGTCTGGCGTCGGTTGTTGTCGTCTTCTTCCCTGACGTCAGTGCGACAGGGGTATATCAGTAATAGCAGACGCCATGTTCTCCAGTCTTTCTTGCCCCAGATGTCAGGTGCCCCCAAAAGGAAGGCAAAAGATAAATTATAGATATATATATATATATATATGATATATACAAGCAATGCAATGTTATCAAAAAAGTGTAGTTGCAAGCAAATACACCATATGAGGATAACCCAAAATAAGTTGTATGAGGAGGTGTTAGCCACTAGTCCTATACCTAGAGGGGAAGGAGGGAGGGAAACCTGTACTGCAGCTGTATTAGCACTCGAACATCTACATTTATGGTAGGTACAAAACTGTACTATGTTCATCGTGCATACAGCTGCAGTAATCGCATATGGGTAGAATCCCAAAGCAACGCACAGGGTGGTAGGCACTAGGTAGAACTGGGGTGAGCCAGAATGCCCTGCAGCACAGCAGTAGCAAAGCCTGCTCTAGTTTTGGAATATAAAGGCAGGTGGTAGTGTCTTGTGAAGGTATGTACAGAACTCAAGTGGCTGCCTCCAAGATATCTTTGGTAGGAACTCCTCTGAGGAAGGCTGTAGAGGTAGCTGTGGCCCTGGTGGAGTGTGGTCTGATGCCTACAGGGACAGATTTCCCATGATAGGAGTAACAAAATCGTATGCAGTGGCCTATCCATTTAGAGATTGTCTGTTTGGTAACAGGCTTCCCTTGAGCTCCTACAGCATAAGACACAAAAAGTTGTTGTGATTTCCTGAAAGGCTTTGTTCTGTCCAAATAGTAACGTAGCTGTCTATGGATGTCTAAGGAATGTAGCAGCCTTTCTCCTTTGTTTTGAGGATTAGGGTAAAAGGTAGGTAAGTGTATGGCTTGATTTAAAGCTACCCTGTATACCACTTTAGGCATAAATGACGGGTTGGTTCGAAGGGAAACCCTGTCCTGATGGAAGATAAGAAAGGGCTGCACAGCCATGAGGGCTTGTAGTTCAAACCCTACGAGCTGAGGTAATGGCCAGAAGGAAAGCTGTTTTCCAGGACAAATATTGCAAATCTGTTGAGGCAGCTGGTTCAAAGGGAGGCAATGTTAATTTTTCTAGAATGTAATTAAGATCCCAGGCTGGCACTGGTTGTTTCCTTGGTGGTCTTATATTCTTAGCCCCTCTGAGGAATTGTCTTAAAAGTGGGTGAGAGAATAACGGTGGATCCGTGTTGAATTCTGCAGAAATGGCTGAGGCATGGATTTTTATGGAGGAAAATGAAAGTCCACTGTTCAGCAGCTCATCTAGATACTGTAATACCTGAGGCAAATTCAGTTTTCTAGGGTCCTGGCCTTTTTTCTCATTCCAAGAGCAAAACAGTTTCCATTTTGTGGAGTAAGTCTTCCTAGTAGATGGCCTTCTGGCCTCCAGAATGACATCCTGAACCTCTTTGGAGAGTAGGGTCTGCTGTGGTGTTAAGGAATTTTCCATGCAGCAAGATTGAGTGTTTTCAGCTGACTGTGAAGAGTTTTGTAGCTGTGCTGAGTTAGCAGAAGAGGCATTAGAGGTAGAGGCCAGGGAGGAGTATGTGTTAGGCTCCTTTGGAGTCGGTACCAGTGCTGTCTTGGCCAGTCTAGAGCAATCAGTATCATCTTCGGTCTGTCTGCTCTTGCTTTCAAGAGCACCTTGGGTAGAAGAGGCAGAGGTGGGAAAGCGTACACTGTCCATGCTGTCCAACTGAATGAAAGGGCGTCCACCCTCCAGGCCTTTGGATGAAAAGTCCTTGAACAAAACTTTTCCAGTTGATGGTTCCTGTGGGAGGCGAAGAGATCTATGTCTGGCCTTCCCCATGCTTGGATTATCTTTGTAAACACCAGGGGATGCAGCTTCCATTCATGTGGATCTGTCATATTCCTGCTTAGATCGTCTGCCAGCGTGTTTTCCAAACCTGGCAAGTACTGTGCTTGAAGTTCGATTTGCCATTCCAGAGCAAAGTTCCAAAGTGTCATGGCTAGTCTGCACAGGGGATATGAATGTGTTCCTCCTTGTTTGTTTATGTACCACATCACTGTGGTGTTGTCTGTTTTTATCAATAATTGCCCTGGATGCAGGAGGTCCTTGAATGCTGTAATTGCATTTATTACTGCTAGCATTTCTTTTTGATTGATGTGAAGGTGCTTTTCCTTTTGGGACCATTTGCCCTGAATGCACCTGCCTGTCATGTGCGCCCCACAGGCATAATCTGAGGCGTCTGTTGTGATGACTATTTGCTTGAGGCTTGCAGAATGGAAGACCTGTGTTTATTTGACATGCTTGGGCCCACCACAGAAATTCCTTTTGCAAACATGGAATTACTGGTATTGTTTCCAAATTGTGGCTGTGTTGAGACCATAGGCTTTTTAGGTACCATTGAAGTTTTCTCATATGCAACTTTGCACATGGGATTAAAAGAATGCAAGATGCCATGAAGCCCAGAGCCTGCAGGATTTTCCTTGCAGTAAGCCTTGTACAATTTGCTAGTGTTTTGAAGTACTGAGTTAGTTGCCCTTGTTTTTCTGGCGTAAGATAGGCCATCTGGGTGTTTGTGTCCAAGTTGGCACCCAGGAAAGTTATTTTCTGAGATGGTATTAGCCTGGATTTCTCTTTGTTGATTGTGTATCCCAGAGAATTCAGTAACCGTGTTGCATAAGCCAGATGTTCCAGAAGAGTGTGCTTGCTGTCCGCTTGGATCAGCAGTCGTCCAAATAAGGGTAAATTTGTATCCCTTGAAGTCTGCAGTAGGCAATTACTGATGCCAGGCATTTTGTGAATACTCTGGGCGCAGTAGATAAGCCAAAGGGCAATGCAGAGAATTGATAGTGGATTGAACCTGCAAGAAATCTGAGGTATCTTCTGCAGCTTTGTCTGATTGGGACATGCAGGTATGCCTCCTTGAGGTCCAATGTTACCAGCCAAAACTCCTTGCCCAGCATGGGAAGAAGCTGCTGTAATGTGAGCATCTTGAATTTTGGTACGAGTAGAAATGTATTTAGGATGGATAAGTCCAAAATGGGTCTCCAGTCTGTTCCTTTTCTTGGTACCAGGAAAAGTCTGGAATAAAAACCTTGGCCTTGTTCGTGAGTCGGAACCTCTTGAATGGCTTTCATGTCCATGAGTTTTGTAATTTGTATTTGTGCCTCTGCCCTTTGTGTGGCAGGTTTGGCATGCCTCTCATTTTTGGAAGAGTGTGAAAATGAAATCTGTAGCCTCTGTTTATTATATGTCCAGGATCCATTTGTCTGTTGTGATATGCCAATTTCCTGAAAATAGTGCCAGCTTTCCTCCCAAGGGAGCTGCCAGCTGAGATTTGCTTGGCATGAAAAGGGGGAAGTCATTGGGTTTGCTTTCTGTATTGTTGTGCACGGTCTTCGCCACCTCTTGGTGCTTGAGTTGGCCATTGCCTGCCTCTATATGATCCTTGAGATTGTCCTCTGCCCCTTGAGCACCTGTATCTACCTCTTTGGGGTTTGTCTGTGGCTGGAAAGGACCATTTTTTTGTACGCCAATTTCTACTAAAACGAGGTGGCTGTACCTGTAGAAAACCCTTGACAGTTTGCATAGATTTAGCTTTTTCTTCCATTTTGGGTAGTATCTCCTCAGCATTAGTACCAAATAGCACATCCTTTTGTAAAGGAGCATCTAGTAGTTTAGCTTTAACATGATCAGGCAAGCTTTGTTCTCTAAGCCAGGCATGTCTACAAATGAGTGCTGCTGTAGCAGCGGCTCTACTTGAGGCCTCTAAGGCATCATAACCACATTGTAAGGTGTGTTTACCCACTTGTTCTGCACTATGTATCATATCCTGCAATTCCTTCAAATCTGGTTGTTCAGGTTGAGATATTTTGTTTCTTAATTGAGATAACAGAAACTGCTGATATTTAAGCATATGGAACTGACAATTTAAGGCCCTCGTGGCTAGGGTGGTCGAGGTTTATACCTTTTTCCCCCCACCTTTCTAAGGATCTAGATTCCCTTTCGGAAGGTAGTGGATTCTTGGCAGTAGAGGCTTTCATTCCCTTGGGGCCTTGAGAAATGGTCTCAGGGTCAGCATTATGGCTTTTGAAAAGAAATTGGTGAGAGTTAGGGACTTTGTAATACCTATCAGGTTTGACTGGTGCAGGAGGCAGGGAATCCGGATTGAGACAAGCCTCTGAGTAAACATCATCAAGTATGTCCAGGACAGGAGGAATAGCCAGAGGTCTGTGTTGAGGTAACAAAAGAAATTCCCTAAGCCTTTTCTTGGAATCAGAAAAGTCTTGGCCTTCCCAATGGAAGTGCTCCCTCAAGGTGTGCAAGGTTTCCCCAAAAGAAAAATCCTCTGGGGGAGATACAGAAGGAATGGACTGTTCTGCATCAGAATCTTCATAAGGGGAGTACGAGTGTTCCTCCACATCAGAATGTTCTGAGAAAATGGAGCCCTGTTCAGAAGAGGGAAAGTCTTCCTCCACTCTGGGTCTCTTGTCTGGAGGGGGTTGGGAACCCCTGATATAGGAAATTAAATCCTCAGCCATTTTAAGCATCTGCTTTTTAGGCATGGGGCCTGGGGATGGGCCCTGTGCAACAGGCCTCTTGGGATGCATGGCCAATTTGGACTTGGTGAAGGCCTTAATGGAAAAGGAAGAAGAGGGTCTAAATACACCCTGGGTGGAAGTGGACCTGTCCACATTAGGAGGCTCAACACTCACAGTGGTTTCGGTGGTTGTAGTCTGAGTTAGGGCCGAGGTACCAGCGGTCTCGGGTACAGAAGATACCGCCAATGAAGTGTCGTCGGTAGTCAGGGACTGCATAGGCGTCTCGCTGAGAACCGGACCACGTGCAGCCGGTTTTGGCGTGGTGCCGGTGGAGACCGCGGACCTCGCGTGTCGGTCCTTTCGTTTTTTTGGACAAAACGGTAGTCGGAGTATCCGACGACATTTTATAATCAAAGGCTTTACCAAAATAATGTTGGGCGAACTCCGCCCGACGCTTATTAGTGCGTTTATTGAAAGTAGCGCAAAAGCGACAGCCCGAGACGTCGTGGTCTGGGCCTAAACAAGGTATGCAGAGGGAATGGAAATCCTTATGCGGTATTTGCTTCCCACAAGAAATACAATTGTTAACTTTGTCTGACATCGGTCTGAGGCAAGAAAAGTTTCCCCAACGGGGTACTTAGCTTTAAAGACGACTTCGGTTTCCAATTTTTCATAAATTCAGGAGCTGGCCGACCGGCACTTGCGAACTGCTTCTGCTTCGGGCACCGCGCGGCAAAAAAGACTGGAGAACATGGCGTCGGCTGTTACTTGTATACCCCTGTCGCACTGACGTCAGGGAAGAAGGTGACAACAACCGACGCTGGACCAAGACTTTGGAATTCGGCTGACTGAGGACCCGCCTGACGGCAGAGAACCCATATGTGATTACTGCAGCTGTATGCACGATGAACATCAAAAAATGTCATGTGCTCTGTCATTTTGAGTGGTATCACAAAACAAATCCGACACACATGCAATGTATTCACGAATAACTTCTTTCTCTGTTAGTAAAGCTAATACATATTACACAAACAATACTAGCTGATCACCCAACTGTCTTGGCCTCAAAAATGTTATGACAAAATCAAAACCATTATGACATAATAACCCCCACTGCAGGTAAGGTCAATTCCAACTTGAAATGATCATTAGATATTCAAAAACTAAACACTTGTACAGCATCTGGTTAACAGTAAAGTTTTGTTCAAGATGTGAAATAAAATACTATCAAACGTAATCTGTGATGCAACAACAAATGTATCTACAGCCAGCCCCATGGTACACACGGATAAAACCTGACTACAACAAACATGATTTTAACAGCTTGGCTACTTGTTGGAATTGCCATGGGGAAGAAATTACAAGGCCAAGCAGTTTGCTTTTCCAAAAAAGAAGGGGGGAGAGAAAGGACATACATTTTGGAATTAGACTCTCCACGTTCTGGTAAGGGACAGAGCTGAGAAGAGCAGCCAAGCAGAGTGAATGATCTGGTCCGAGTAGAGTACCCATCCCACAGGTCCAAGGAGGAGCTGCTCATTAGTAGCCATGTCTCATATCTCATCTCAGCCTCTGTAATGACACGTGAAGAAAAGGGGGTAGGACAACAACCGACCAAGTTTAGTCTCTGCAAGCAACAGTGTCAGCTTTCAGGCTCATTCACCCCCTCTAGAAGCCCTATCACCAGTCTTTCGGTGCGAGGCTGGCAATACCAGCCCTGATGGGATTAAATTACCTGGTGAACTTCTGAGTGCTCCCACAGGCTGGACAGAGTATGGGCTTACGGCAGCCATAATGCAGCAGGGACATAAATTATCCCAACCCAGCAAATGGAAAAAATATTTTTGTTCTAGCAATATTCTTTATAATAATCCCTTCTCAACTGATTTTTCACCCTACAACTTATAAATTGAAATAGCAATGGGTTACTACACAAAGAGAATTAAGTAAAAACAGTAGCTGCTGGTTCTTCAAAGAACAGCTACCATGTACACTTAGTTAAAATGTCCTTTTTCTATAGAAATCTCCATAGCTGCAGATGATTATACTTTTATTCAACTCAATCACTGAGGTTTCTTGTGTTGGGAATTAACATATACCGATCTTATTAGAAACAAATAATCTTTTTGATGGACCTTGCATTTGTTTCATTTTTATAACAATCATTTTGTGACTGGCCCTGATAAAGGCAGAAGACTCGCTCTCACAATGTTAATTACAAATAAAGGTAGTACCGGACCTGAGAATCTTCTGACTTATTAAACCTTTTTAAACATTTATAAACTTGAAAGGAATTATTTGTTCCACTATTCTTGGAAGTCTTTGAAATCTTGTCAAGTCCTCAAATATTAATGCAGTTTCTGAAATCTCATAAGACATTTAAATTCTTTACTGGCCATTCTACAGTAAATGCACGTTTTGACCCTCAGATTCATTCTCATGGAGTTTCAGTCTTGCTACACTAAAAGACAAAAATGATTTGCTTTAACAAACCAGAGCTTCAACAGAATAATGAGTATTCCGTCAGACTTGGTATTAGCTTGGCTGCTTTAAGGCACAGCATCCTAGTTACTTAGTAAATAAATCATCTTCTCAGGGGGAAAAATAGAATAACCGAAACTGAAGTCCAGTCCTTAAAATATCAAACAAAAGCCTTGGAGGGCTCCAACTTAAGATGCTTTCAAATGAAAAACAAGAATAGTTCAGTCTTTGCAAAACAATTTCTCAATTATCCTAGGCTAAAGGCATGGATCTGGCTAAATTATCTTGCACACTTCCATCAAACTAGTGACAAAAATCATAAAAACTGATATTGTAATCTGTATAGGAGTAAACAGAATCAGTTTGGATTTACTTGGGTTTAAGAAGAGCTGGGCAGATGTCAGCCAGGTTTCTACAGAGACGGGCTCCTGGGTAGTTTCTGGCAGTGAAGTTATTCTGGCCCTTAATGTTCTTCTCATTTCCTACATTTATATGATAATGTACATAGTTACTCCCTGTTCTTACTGATTTCTGTGATTAAAGAAATTTGAAGAGACTTACTAAAACTGCATATTTCCATAAGACAAGGTCTTTGAAATTTGTATATGTAATAAACTGACAAAATTAAAATTTCCATCTGTTTTTCTTAACTATTTACCATTGTAACGGCTGTGGTGACAATGAACTGAAGAAAGTAGACCACACCTCTGTATTCCAAGCAACAGTCTCTCGCTCACCCCAGGGGCATCCCCGGGTATAATGAGGCAAACTGAAAGATGTAATCCTTCTAACATGTCTTAGGGTTTTTGCTTCAGGATTCTCTCCCAGAAAGCTGTGCATGGTACACTGCCTGTTAAGGAGTCTACACTACTTTAACTGATTCTCAACAAACAGGAGGAGTAGCTGTACTCAGAGCCTTCTGGATTGTTCAACTCATCAAACTATCCAGTTAACACAGCTAACACCATGAAGGAGCCTCCTTGTTTGACTCAATGATCTTGCCTCTTTAGTCACTAACAAAGATTAGCATAATTTTTGAAGAAAGGGCGGCAGAATGCCCAGAAAATGTACAGCCCTGTCTTATGACTTCACCACAATACTCTAGTACAGTGCCTGCCCTACTGCCTTCTCTATACCCATCTGCTGTTCAAATTCTTATCTCCACAATAACCTTGCATGAATAAGGATACAGCTGTTCCACTGCCTTGAGCAAAAGAGCACAATTACTGTGCTATACTGTTAATAAGGTGTCTGTATAATTCCATGACAGTGTTGTGAGATATTAAAACAATTTTACAGCAACAGTCCTTTACATAAAAGACAGAAGACATAAAAAATGGTGGTACAAACTTCTGGGAAATAGTGAGTTGTAAAGGGTTAAATTTAAGAACAAGATTTGGAGGCAGTTACAAAAATACATGTAAAAATATAAACAAAAGTTAAAAGTAAACAAACACAGGTATGTGCTTCTGTTGCATAGGATATAAGCAATGATATCTGTGGGAGGCAAACAGTCTTCAAAAGTGGCTGAACTGTGTTTTCTGCTACAACTACCAATGACTAAAATACTTCAACACCAACTTAAAAGCAGAACAAATACGGTACCATGTTAAATCTGCAATAGTACCTGCTAAGAATCATTAAGGCCTGGCCATCATCTTTGCTACTACAAAGTTCCACTGCATTAGCATCCAGAACAGCTAAGCCCAATTGGAAGATGGCTTTGATTCCATCGTAGAAGAAACAGTCCACAATGTTCACGGCACTTTCAAATGGCATTATACTGAGGAAGAGGGTCAGAAACCAGGACAGTGATATGGAAGCTAGGGCTGACAAATCAGTAATGTGCTCAGTCAGTTCAGATAGCCGCTCCTTTATAAGCTCTTCAAACACAGACTGGTCCACCTGAGCCCCTAATACAGAGAGAGGGAAAAAAGCAGCATGATACCAAACCTAGTTTTAATTTACCATCTATATTCAGTACATCTGTGGCAGTGTTACATCATGCACATATTTAAAACTCTTGCCCTCAATCATTTGACATTCCAAATATTTTATCACAACTATAAGAAACCAATCTGGATAGAAATTTTATTTTACAAGAACATAAGCATTTAATTGAATGCTTTGACATGCATCAAGTAACTATCAGATCATACACCATTAAAAACAAAGATGCAAGGCAGTGAAGTAAAACAGACACTGGAGCTTTCCTACTTAACCTGCTAAAAACGGAGGAATTTAAGAAATGGGAAGTGGAAATGATGCGAGTGTTGTTAGGAAAGCAAGGACAGCTAGTGAGTGGGACAAAATTAAAATGTAGTTTGAAAACATGGTGAAAGCATGGTAGAAATAAAAGACATTGGAAAGATATAATAGTAATTATTTAGAGGGGCTGACAAAAGTTAAATTACTGGAGAATAAAGGAAACTGCACAGAATAAAAGAGTGCTTTCTGAGGAGTGCGAAATGGAAAGCATAAGTATTGAGATATACTTGAGATTAGAAAGGTCATTAAGCAACTATTTTTTGACAACTCTAGAAAACAAACTTTTAGCACAACTCTTCAGGCAAAATTAAGTGGAAAGGGTTGTCACCAAACTTAAACAGCCTATATCAAGAAAAATAACCAAAGATCTTACTGATATTAGAGATATTGCAGACATTTTATAAAAAAAAATTGTATAAAGCTGAGGAATGTGGACACCTAGAAAAAGCAGAACAGAAATATTCATGGAAGACAAATTATACCAAGGTTAGAAAAAATGGGTCTCAACAATTAACAGCAAAGACTGGAAAAGATGAGATAAAAGTGGTGATGTATAAACATGGATGTCTCCAAGAACTGTTGACGTTCTGTGAAAGTTTGAAATTTGAGAGGGTAGAAAATGACAGCTATTTAGATTTTGAGTATTTTAAAAGGGAGGCAGAGTACCAGCACCTTGGAAAAAAGCTGTTATGGCTATACTACCTAAAGAAGGCAAATACCCTTCTGACCCAGCTTCATGTAAAGCAATTTCAATTTTAATTTACGATTATGAAATTACTGTATCTATATAAGAGAAAAGCAAAAGTAATCCCAAAAATTTATTGAAGAGGATCAATGTGGTTTTATGAACAGGAGGCAAGCATTTGACAATATTAACAGAACATGGATGATCCAGCAGAAAGCAGAATGTAATAGAACAGTATTACTGGTGGGGTCTTGATGCAGAAAAAACATTTAATGTGGTCACCTGGGATGAGTAGGGTAAAGGAAGTATTTGTAATCCCTGCTAGTATAATAGGGTTAGTTAGCAGGATATATGAAGGGCTTGAGGTAAGAATTAAGGTGGGAGAGCTCCATGCTGATAAGTTGCGTTTGTACACAGGAACGAGAAAGGTGTGTCCTCTTTCCCTATGTCATTTGATTTTTATTTAGAACTACTAGCAATGAGAATAAGCAACTAGTTTTCAAGGATACAACTCATATAGTAATCAGAAAAGTTAGCCTTATGTGTAGAGGATATTGTTTTGTATTTGATAAACCAAAAAAAGGATATTTTGGTGTTGTGGAACATTTTGACAGTTTCATGTCACAGGAATGAATTCCTGAAAGCATCCCTTACCTCTATAATTATGTAAATGACATCTTCCTCAGGAGCAGTGACTAGATGGAAATTCCCCTCTACAGTGAGATGATCTATCTGGCTGCTGTTTTTGTTGATTTTGCTGGGACTTACAAAACCAGTTCTTAACACCTTTCTGGTTGCACTGAAAGGTCCTTTGGGGGTGACAAACTTGATCCCGATAGCCATGAGCATCCTGCCCTCAGGATCACAAGTAGACTGAATTTCACCTGCTGTCTGAACAGCATAGAGCTGCTGAAAGAGTGATTAACAAAAGCTGACTTGTAATGGTCTGGGAAATCTGTTAGGTGCAACCAGGGTTTGTCTTCTCATGCCTAGGCCAGATCCTACAACCTTCGCTGCTCCATCCATCACCTTGTGAATCAGACACATGGACAGAGGAGAAATCTTACTCATGGGTAGCCACTTGAGTTGCTACCTAGGAATGTGATTTGCTCATTACCAACAGTTTCTATTTGAAACAATACCACATGCACTACGTGACTCAAAGCTCTAATGGACAGCATAATAGACGCATAAACACTTCCCCAATCTGCCCATCAGGGGCTCCTTATTCAGTGGATGTATGGACTGAACATCCATAGGCACATCTTTTTTTTATAGCAACTACCACCACAATGGAATTCCCATGGCGTCCTTTACTTTAGAATGGTTGGTCTTTAGGAATCCATCATATTCTGTCGGACTTCCAAGGAAACAGGTCAGCCATGTCTGTTTCTTTCCACAGATTAGAAAAAAAATACCTCAGTAACCTTATCTAGAGGGGGCATTAACCATGCCATGGGAAGAGGGAATTGTAGGCCTCCTGTAAGATTTGTTCAAGGGAAGCATGCTGCTGGCCATGAGCCCTTCTGTCTCATTATCGCCAATATTTTGCTAAAGGAAGGATCTTCCAGAAGGGATTTGGGCGAACCCTCCCAAATCTGCATGTGGGACTACACAAGGGAGTTGATTTGCTTCCTTCTGCACTTCTTTGGAAGGGGGGCTAGGCTGTCTGTCCTCGACAGAACTGCCCAAGGAAGAGGAAATTCCAGATCACACCAGAGTTTGGCAATGCATCATCTTGTCCTGTGAGAGCAAATCAGATGTCTTCTCAAGTGACCAGATTCAGTAACATCTATGGGTGGAATTGGCACAATAGCAGCTATTGGCTCTAAAGAATTAGGAGCAGGTCTCTTCGGCACTGAGAGATACTCCAGCCTGTCAGAACTAGCACCTGAGGTAAACCTACTGAAGTCCAGGTGGGACCCTGCAAAAACTCTGAAACATCCGGGGTCAAAGTCAAATCAGGGACCTTTAGTTTTAAGACTCAAATGATGAGGTCTTCAACAGAAAGAATGGCCCCAAAGGCACTGGTGCAGACATTCTGTACCAAAGCTTCAAAACTGACCCCCCAGAAACCTAGTAATCAACAGCGCCAAGACTATAGATACTGTAGTCAGACTTGAAGTTAGATCAATCCATCCTGGGACAGCGCTACAGCTGGAGGCAATCCTAATGTTACCAGTGCTGAAACAAGGCGTGAAGGAGGAAGGGCTGAAATAACAACTTGGGTCAATCCTCGGTTCACAGTGGATGCTGTCAGGGCTGAGATGCAAAGCTATGGAAAGGATCATCATGGACCTTATAAAGATATTGGGGACCTACCGACACTGGACCCTACCCAGTTCGGCTTTGTTAAGGGCAGATCCTGCCTCTTAAACCTGGTTGATTTGAAACAGTCACCAAGGCCATTGACGAGGGGAAGGTGGTCCACACAGCCTACCTGGACCTTGCAAAAGCCTTCGATACAATACCCCACTTGGGCATTATAGATAAGCTCACCAGCTTAAATATAAACCCGTATGTCACTAGATGGATTGCAAACTGGCTTAAGGACAGAACCCACATGGTTAGAATTGCTGGAGCCATGTCAGACTCCAAACCAGTTACAAGTGGTGTCCCACGAGGCTCAGTCCTGGGACCTCTCTTGTTCGGTATATATTTCAGGTACAGGCCAACACGGAAGGACTGTGGCTGACCATAATCGACTCTTCCAGCCGACACAAGCATCCTCCAAAAGGGCCTCATAGAAGCAGACAACTGGTGCCAGAGCCATGGCCTCAAGCTAAATGCCAAAAAGTATATAGTCATCCCCTTTGGCAAAAACAAAGTGCCCACAAATTATCACAGGTGGTGATCCATTAAGTACAGAAGTAGTAATTAGGGACCTGGGGACCCAAGTTGATGGCAATCTCTCATTTGACAACCACGTGGCCAAAGTGGTTAGAAAAACATTTTATATAGCCCACCTAATCATGAAGGGATTCACATCTAGATCAGGGGAGGTCATCGTGCCTCTTTACTCATCCCTCATCAGGCCCATAATTGAGTACAATGCCCTTTTTGGGATGTACCTTACCAGACACCTGCAGCAACTGGAAAGACCCCAAAAGTACCTCACCAAGAGGATCAAAGGGCTCAAACAGATGCCATATGCTGCCCGGTTAAAGAAACTCCAGCTCTACTCAGTGGCATACCGCCTGTTCAGAGGCGATCTGTGCCTGACGTATAAAGCCATGTCCAACCCGGAATTAATGGACATGCTGCACCTCAGAAAATCCAAATCCCATCGAGCTACGTGCTCGAGAGACTTGAACCTCAGCACTGAAATAAATAGGACATGCTGGAGGGACAGATTCATAACCCAAAGGCACCCTTCACTCTGGAATAAAATCCCAGTCCAGGTTAGGCAGAGTCCCTCATTGACTCTCTTCAAGAGGAATCTTGATGAGTGGATGGGAGATCGTAGGTTTACCCCGGGTATCACTTCTGTGTCACTGTTAGACAGAGGCACAGTATACTAACCTCGAAAAAGGGCATAGTAAAATAAATTTAAAATGGGTGGCGAAAGCCAAACACATTCTGGTTAGGCTTATAAATGCCCTAGGGCAGATAGCCTAGTATGAACCTATGAACCTGTAACAAATCTCAGTCTTGACAAAAGCCAACATCATATGCATCCAATCTTGTTGTGAAGGGCTCAAGAGAGACCTGTGGGAATATACAGAAAGTAGTAGTTGACAGAGGCCAAGAAGAGATCAAACTGGATAGTTACTTTTCTGATAAAAAATTACCTGCTTCGTACAGAGGAGATAAATCCTCCTCAGCGCCAGAAGAATGCTTTCTTCAAAAAAGGAAACCTCAGCCATGAGAATATAGGTCTAGAGGGTAAAGATAGAGGTGAACAGACCCTGTTGATGTAGAGAAGAGAAGGTTATTGGAAGGAATACCAGCTACAGAGGGGTAGCAGGCCTGGGAAGCCTTATCCAGGACAGAGAGTTCCTCTGGTTTTCATTTTTCTGGTTTTGTGTGCAAATGAGCCCATTAGCACAGAGTAAGGGGGAATAACCCTTTTAAATCACAAGTTCTTTGTGCCAATCTGACAACATTCTGATGCTGATCCTTTTGCATACTGAGCAGTTTCTACCAATATCGGACACACTCAAGTATACCAAACAAAAATCATGAGAATCCTGAGGTGGCAATTTATGGCCACACTTCGTATATTCCTAAATCCCTGAATCCCTGCTTCTCCTTATCCATACCGGAACCTGTTACATTATCCATAAACACAGCTGCAAATCAGAGGAAAGAATGATATTCACAGAGAAAAAATGGTTCAAGGCCCAACGAGACAGGTTAGGAGGGGGAAAACAACTCGAGATAGAAAAATTAGCATAAATCGTTAAGGAATTCTCAAAAAGTTAGCTACAAGGACAAACAAGAATAAAATAACTTATCTGCGTTGCTTTTTATCAATATTTTGCCCAAGGTAAGTTGAAAGAGTCTCTGTAGAACACCCAAACTCTGAGGAGGGTAAAGTTGTTTGATAGCAAGGAAAGGTACAATAAATTGCTAAATAAGGATATCCCTGAGACTGTCACTATAACTTCAGTTCTGAGGGTTTTGAAAGATTCCTTCACTGATGATTATGTCCCCAGGTTTTCATCCTCCAGTCCCCAAAAGGCCAGACAGGTTTTAGAGACACTGACTCGCACAAGTACCTCTAAAAAAAATCCCTATACACACCCTGCAGTCATATCTTTAGATGTTGATAAAGGTGATAGAATTTTTTCCCAATTCTAACTCAATCCCCAACGATAAAGGCAGCAGCACTCTTGATAGGTATGGCAAAAAAAGGCATACAGGTCTTTCTCCTTAGTCTTTAGAGCCATTAACTGCCAAGCCATATGTCCAAGTTACCTTTACCTATTTTTGAGTACCACAGGAGAAACTTTAGTCAGGCCTTCTCAACTCTGACTTGAAATCTAATGTTATGGACATGCATAAAACACACAATTAAATTGTTCAATCATTCAGTGAATAAACTAAAACTTAGGGCCTACAATGGCTAATTTAAAGTTTGCATAACAGACTCAATGGAAAATACAGAAAACCAGTTATCCAGTGCCTGTTTTAATATTGATAAATCATTTGTCAAGCTTACATTTTAGGTAATGAAATCAACATCCTTCTGCCCTAATACGAAATAAAGGTCACTAACTTTGAATTGGAAATAGGAATTCTTACATTTAATTTTTTATTCCTTGTACCAATACCATAATCAGTAAAACCAATGCTGGAAATGGCAGCCAATAATTTGCCCTTAAGGTATGTATATATTTTAATAATGTCAACTCTTAGAAACCAATAAGCCAGAGATTACAAATATAAATATATCTGTCTTTCTTTGTAGGGTAAATTATGATGGCCATCTGTCTGGAAAAAGTTTACTGAACCCGTCCCAATTTCTTCAGTTGCAAAACATTTCATACACATTAAGACACCCCCCCCATTCTCAATAACAAGTCTTATACTAGCAAAATAGATCTTTAGTAATACCAGACTATTTCTACAAAGTCCACTGAACATGTGGGACAAACACACAAATGCAAGCTTTGTAAAACAGAACTGGGAACAGCTGCACATCTTACTGCTGGTTGCAATATACTGATGGCAGAAGGATTGTATACTGAAAGGCATAATAATGTGGCAAAATCGCTGCCCTCAGCATTGTGCAAACTATATAATACTGAAGAAGCTGAAAAAACACTGGAAACATGAGCCACAAGACCTCATAGAAAATGATTAAGTCTACATCACATGGGATAACCCATTACAAACAGTTCAAAAGATAGATGTGAGAAAAGCAAATATAGTGATCCATGAAAAGAAGACAAAAGTAGCACTGATCATTGAAATTGTTACACCCAGTGACTACAGTGTCTTGCGTAGAGAGTGAGTTATAAAATATCAGGATTTGCAGGCAGAAATGACAGCTATGTGGAAGGATACCCAGACAGTTCCAGTAGTAGTAGGAGTAACTGGTCTTATTAAAAAGGAATCTACAATTGTATTTAGATACGTTACCAATAATGCAAATACATAACAATTGCAGGAGGCATCATTACTCGGCAAATTGTGGGTGCTGCGAAGAGCACTTCTGGCTGACATCAAAGACTGAAACAATACTAATTTAATGAACTTTAATCGTAGTTTGACTTAGTAATGGGGTCTATTCCCATCACGGTATTAGAAACCCAAAAGACTTGGAGAAATTAAAAGTGCCTCCAACTATTAATAAACAATTTCCCAAGATTTCTTGGGAGTAATTACTAAACAAACCATCTGCAAACAAGTTCACCAATACTTTTGAATCAGTGATTGAAAACCACCTTTCAACGTTATACTGGTAGGTCTTAAGTGCTTATATAAATCTTTATTATGATCCTTCGAATTAGCTATTAAGTATAACTCATAATCAGATCTTACTCAAAGGTTAGGAGGTACATTTTTCTGAAGGTATTATAATTGTTTATCTGTAACCGAAGGGTAATTTTTGTATCTTCTCCACAAACTTATCTTTTTCCTTCTTAGTTTAGATACCTTCAAACTCCACCAGGGATGTCTCATCACCCTTAAAAGGTGTTTTGCACTGGAAAGACCAAACTTGTTCTCACTTATACCTTTATTTTCAAAACTGGCACAAATCAGTCTTCAGTTTCAATAGCCTCTTTAATTAATTCAAAGTCAGACTGATAATTGTTTTCACTATTTCATAATGCTTAACCAACTTAGGATGTGTGAAAACAACCTTAAAGCTCACACACAAATGGTCAGAGCTTCCCAGCTCAGGTCCTGTGGTACAACCATCCACATTTAATCTCTGAGATCCAAACATTCAATGGTTAGTTCCTCTAATTGCCTCATTCACTATTTGAGTATAACCATTTGTCAGACTTTCAGTTATCAGATAACGAATACCTTCGATGACATAGCAGGAGCTATCCAGTTTATGCTAGGAGCATTTATGTCCCCAGCAATTAAGTCCACCCAATCCAGAAAACCCTTCCTAGTAAGATTTAAAAGTTGCTCATCTAGCTCCTTTGAAATACTAGAATATCAGTAAAAAATGGGTCTATATTAAAATTGTGAAGAGACGCTACATCGAGCGCCTCTTCAGCGAGACAAAGACCGAATGCACTAAACCACTAAAGGTCAAAACAGTGATTTCTTTCCCTGGGAAAGAAAATCGCTAGCACCAAACACAATTTAAAACATAACCCCCCCCCCTAACTAAATATACTAACTCAGAGAGCACACTATTTAAAAAAAGTGCTGGCCGGAGCCTTCGCTATTTACAGACTTTGGGCTGTGTCTCACCAAAATGGCATTCGCTGTAATACCGTTTTGCTGATTTAATATAGACCCTAAAAAATTACTATAGCCATTTTAGGTCCACTAACATCAATACTCACTATATGTTCAGAGACCATATCAATAAATTTTGTGCCAGAATCATACTTACTGGTTACACAGATAGACCTATGCTCCCACTCCTATCAGTTCTAAAACTGTGATTACCAGAGAAAAATTCAAGCATATCTTAGTTACACAGTCAATTAAAAAGTTTTCAGAGTCAATCATTAAATCAACTGAGTGCAAATTATCCTACTGCCGAAATTACTTAAGTGCAATGCGTCCTTAAAGAACTTAGTTTTTTTTAGTAGTTGAACAGAATTATGTAAAGATTCGCACTTTATCCAAACTGTTAAAAAAACTTACTTGCCATCTAATCTCACCCTGAAAATGTGGAATTGGAAGATCACTGAAAACTAACAAATTTAAAATGTTTACTCAAATCAGTAATGTAATTTATGGTTAACTTGGAGTGCATCATCTTGGCTCCTACTCCACCATCTTCTATAGCTCGAGAGCTGTTTACTGGCTCGAGGCTACCCCTTATCCCATGATGCCTAGCGCTAGCTACCCAGATCTCATTTGCCGCTTCAGCTGCGAGGTGTCATTCTTACTGGCTCAGGCTCGTATAAGCTTCTTATTGAACTGTTTTTTGTCAGATTAGTCCTTCTAGGAGTTTTATTGTTTAAATTGTAGTCGGTAACTTGTGTTTAAAGTATTAGTAGTCCTTTCCCTTAGAACTTGTTTAGAGAGTTCTCCCCCACCCCCACACCCATTTCCCTTCTTGTAGGTTAGCGTTTTAGCTTAAGCCTTCCTTCTATCTTATTGTTAGGTAGCCGTTTAAGTTAGAGGCTTCCTAGTTTAAAAAAAAAAAAAAAAATCTTTAGCTGTAGTATACTGTGTGTTTTTGCTT
This sequence comes from Protopterus annectens, assembly GCF_019279795.1. Classification (NCBI taxonomy): domain Eukaryota; kingdom Metazoa; phylum Chordata; order Ceratodontiformes; family Protopteridae; genus Protopterus; species Protopterus annectens. Next base: position 1,242,592,062 of record NC_056735.1, on the reverse strand, counting down.
TTTCTTGTTAGTGTTGTGGTATTTTGTACTGCTGTTCAGTCTTTTGGTCAAAAATCAGTGTAGTATCCCTTCAGGTATTTTGTTAGATATGTCTAAAGAATCCAAGGTGTCTGGATTCAAGAAGTGTGACTCATGCTGTCAGAAAATATGTCTGACAGATGGGCACACTTCTTGCGTCTACTGCTTAGGCGCAAGTGCACCTGCAGGACTCTTGTTCTATATGCCATGCATTTAGCCCAAGAGTTCTGCAGGAGCACAAGAATAAGCTTATTCTGAGGGGTCTTCTTAAGCCCCAGGATTCACCGGCCAAGGCTCAGCCTGTGAAATCCCCAAAACCGGCCAAATCATCGGCTCCAAGCTCAGAGCCGTCATTGGTCCAAACTTTACCTGCTACTAAGTTCCGGTTGGAACAGAGGAAACTATCTCCCCGTCAGCTCCATCAGTATCTTCGGAGCCGTCGTGGAGTCACAAGAGGCTGATGTACCCTTCTCTGGAATCCATACATTATGGTGCCTCTGTCTCCCCTGCTGCAGAGTGAGCGCAGTCATAGGTCTTCCCACTCCTCTCGGTCCTCTAGGCTCTCAGATCACGACGTGGAGAGAGTGGTCAGTAGGTTGCTGAAGTCGCAGGCACTTGCCAAGATGTTGTTCAGCCCTCAACAGGTGTCGGCTCCATCCACTTCTATCGATATTCCTCCTCAGACTCCATTGAGCTCACAGCCAGAGTTCGTTGGGGTTCGAGTCATGGAACCGTCGGCTCCGATAACTATTTCTCCTCCGGTTCCATCATTGGGATCTGGGTGCTGAGGCTCCCTCATCAGCTCAGAGGGGGTGAGTGCCATTGGACCCTTGCCCGACCCTATTCTCCCTTTCGGAGCTTCGGCGCAGGTGAGCTCGGCTCCTACATCGGCCTGGGAGCAGTCTCCCTTGGTGCGGAGAAGGATTCTGATTTCCTTGGAACCAGAGCCTTCTCTGCATCGTGGCAGGGATGCCTTCGATGTCATGAGGAGTGTGTGCTGGCCACCGAGTCAGCTCCACATTCGACCCCACCGGCTCCATCCCCTGTAGTGCCTGCGTCAAACGCTGCTCCTCCTCCAGACCCCAATCGTGGGGAACCGGTGCTCCAGGGCACCCCATTGGGTGTTTCCTCTTCTTCGGAGGCCTCCCCTGATCATTCAGAGAAGCCCCCTCGGAAGAAGTGCAAGAGGAAGCACATTGACTCCCCCGAGTCTGTCACGTCTGATACAGACTTAGATGAATCGGAAGGGTCCCAGAGATCCCCCTCTGAAGAGGTTTCCTTCTCGGACATCCCAGAAATGCTTAAGCAGAGGGGGAACTCGAATCCCATAGCCCCTACAGAGGATAAGTCTGTATTCCTGGATGCATTCGGTTCCCAACCCTCCACTTCCTGGGTTTCTCCGCCTTTTGATCCACTCATGTCAATGGTGGCTCAAAAGGCTTGGTCAGCCCCAGATGCAGTGGAACCAACCCCGAGGAGACCCGGCAAGTTTATCACTGCACCCCTTGATAAGCAGTTCCTTACCAAAGGTGTTCCTGTGGATGCCATGGTGGTAGCAGCAGCCATTAAGAAAGAGTTAGCAGAAACTTCGTCTGTCCATCCTCCTAATAAGGAGTCCAGGACTATGGATAGATATGGGAATCGAATGTTTGCTTCAGCGACCTTTTCTATATGGTCACTGAATTACTTATGCCATTTTACCCGGCTTCAGAGGGATCTTCTTAAAGAGCTTGGAGATACCCTTCAGGATCCATCAGCTGAAGGGGCTCAAGCTAAAGTGGCTTCACAGCTGGAGACCCTTAATTCTGTAGTCAACTCCTCCATGAGGCTCATTTCCTATGCAGCAGATGGTGCGAGTAGAGCCGCAGGTACAGGCGTGGCCCTTAGAAGACATGCATGGATGCGGCTGTGTAATTTTGAGGAACCCTTTAGAGCATCATTCACCAAGACCCCCTTTTGATGGTTCCTTTCTCTTTGGACCACAGGTAAAAGACACTCTGACTAGGTGTGAACAAGAAGGCAAGACTCTCTCTGCCGTGGGAGTCTGTTTTTCCACTCCTTTCAGGCCATACCCTCAAGGGTCAGAAGAGTGGTAAAATGTGGTTTTGAAAATCCCAGGGAGCGTCGCCTGACACACGTAGCGATTTTTCCTCCAGGGGCAGGGGAGGAAACAACAGACGCCGCCCTTGTGGCAGAGGGGGTCCGCAGAACCAGGGCAGCAGAGAATCCTTCTTTGAGAAGCCCTTCCAGCATCCCTGAAAAGTTGCCCTGCTGCCCGCTTCTGGAGGCAGTCGGGGGACGACTATCAATGTACCCAAAAGCCTGGCAGAATTTAACGCAAGACAAATGGGTACACTCAATTATATCCGGAGGTTACAGAATTCCCTTCTTTCACCCCCCCCCCTTACCGTCAAGCAAATCCCTTCCAGATGTCCCACCCCATCTGAGGGACCAAGCAGTCATAGAAGTTTCAAAACTGCTAGAAAAAAAAGTCATCCAGGAAGTCCTGGCAGACCAACACGGATCCGGAACTTACTCAAGGTTCTTTTTGGTACCAAAAAAGACAGGGGACTGGAGACCGTTTCTGAATTTCAGCAGGCTAAACAAGTATGTTCAAAGAACAAAGTTTCGAATGGTCACGCTACAGTCCATTCTACCCTTTCTGGGTCAGGACAATTGGATGTGCTCTATAGATCTCCAGGATGCGTACTATCACATCAAAATGGACAGGCGCTCCAGGAGATTCCTTCGCTTCCAGCTGGGAGCCAGTCATTACCAGTTCAGAGCTCTGCCCTTTGGTCTCACCACAGCTCCCAGGGTGTTCAAATATATGGCAGTGGTCACGGCTCATCTGAGATGTCAAGGATTCCAGGTGTTCCAATATCTAGACTGGCTCCTTACTGCTACTACCAGGCATCAACTTCTACGAACCAGGGACTACGCAATCACAATTTGCTCCCAGCTAGGCATTACAATAAACTTCGAAACATCTGCCTTGTTGCCCTGTCAATCTATTACCTAATTAGGAGCAGACAGACACAAGGAGCATGTCCGCAAGACTACCGCCAGACAGGGTGACCACAATTTGTCACCAAGTACAAATTCTAATGCAGTGCAAAAGGGTCCAGGTCAGATTGGTCCGTCAAACTCTGGGTTCCATGGAAGCGGCACTTCTTCTAATCCCTCTGGCCCACTTTCACATGAGAATCCTTCAGTGGCTTCTGTTCACACAGTGGTCTTTTCAACAGCTGCCCATGTCTCACATGATCATGATTACAGAAACATGCAAAAGGCACCTTTCCTGGTGGATGGTCTCCCCACTAGTGTCTCAGGGCAGACCATTTATTCAGCCCCCTCTGGTTGCCACAGTGACCACAGATGCCTCTCTGATGGGGGGGGGGGCATTATCAGGGCAGGACAGTCCAAGGCACTTAGCAGCCTCACGAGTACAATCTGCACATAAATGTCTTAGAAATGAGAGCCGTGCTCCTAGCATTGCAAGCTAGTCGGGACTCTCTCCCTTCTGGGACCATTGCAATTCAAACGGACAACATGTCAGTGATGTGGTACATCAACAAGCAGGGCAGAACAAGGTCCTACCCCCTATGTCGAGAAGCACTCACTCTGGCAGTGGGCGATCTCCTCCCAATGATTTCTGATTGCGACGCACATCCCTGGAAGGTCCAACGTCATTGCGGACAGGCTCAGCAGAGCTATTCTCATGCCTCACGAGTGATCTCTGAATCAGGTAGTTGCAGATCTGATCTTCTGCAAGTGGGGACAGCCTTGCTGCAATCATTTTGTCACCCCTTTCAACAGCAAATGCAGCAACTACTTCTCCCTTCTTCCACTTCCCGGTCAGTCTCTCAGAGACGCTCTAGTCCACGATTGGCCTCAGGGACTTCTTTATGCCTTCCCTCCGTTTCCTCTTATACCGAAAATCATACAGAAAGCTATTTCGTTGTGTTGCGAATTGATCCTCATTGCCCTTTACTGGCCTCGACAGATATGGTTCCCGTTCCTGCACCATTACCTTCTCGAGCAGCCCTGCACTCTGGATCCTATTCCGGACCTGCTGATTCATCAATCAGGTGGGCGGCATCAATCCCTCCAAACACTCCAGCTCACAGCTTGGTTGTGCCACTTCCAACCCTAGCCAGGCCTCCCAGCATTTCCCCAGCAGTTCGCGAGGTTGTCTCCTCTCACAAATCCGCCACTAGAAAGACTTATGCTAGCAAATGGAAACGTTTTTCTTGTTGGGCAGAGGCTAGGAACATAGATCCCTTTTCAGCCCCAGTACATGAAATCTTGGAATTCCTAGCAGAACTTTTTCATTCTGGGTCCGCTTCTGCTACAATCAGGGTTCAATTAGTGGCCATCTCTAACTTTCATGTTGGGTTGTCTAATGTAAACCAAGTCTCATAAGCTGTGTAAAGCTTTTCTCAGAGAGACTACTCTCCTTAGGCCCCCAGTGAGAGATCCCCCTCCTCCTTGGGACCTTAATTTGGTACTAACCTCCTTAATTATGCCCCCTTTTGAACCAGCAGCATCCTGCTCCATTAAGTTTCTATCTTGGAAAACTCTCGTTCTGGTAGCTATTACTTCAGCCAGACATGTCTCTGAACTTCAGGCACTAAGTGTTCGTCCTCCGTACTTAGTTTTTCATAAGGACAGGGTTGCTCTGAGGACCAATACCTCTTTCCTTCCGAAAGTCTGCTCAGAAAGTAATCTAAACCAATCTATAGACCTCCCTGTGTTTTTCCCTACCCACACCAACAAGGCAGAATACAAATTACATCAATTGGATGTTCATAGACAATTGTGTTTTTACCTGCGTAGAATGAAGGATATAAGGAAGTCGGACAAACTTTTCCTGTCCTATGTTCGGGGCAAACAAGATCTCCCAGTTTCCAAAGTGACCTTATCCAGGTGGTTGTCTCGCATTATTACTTTCATCAACTGAGAAACAAAGAGTTGTCTATCAAACCAAAAGGTCATTCTACTAGGGCCTTGGCCACCTCTGTAGCCTTCCAGTGTAGGTTGCCCAAGGACTATCTGTGCAGCTGCTATGTGGGCAAACCCTCATACCTTTATTTCTCATTATAAGTTAGATATGGTCTCCAGAAGTAGAGCTAACTTTGGTTCCACCGTTCTGAAAAGTCTGCTCCAATGAGCCACCCAGGAATGCAGGTGCTAGGGACGCTGTCCCAACCAGAAAGAAACGAGGGCAAGATAGACAACTTAAAGAAGTTATGTACCTACCATAATGTTCCATGTTAGTTGTCTTCATCTCACCTTCTTTCTTGTGTCCCACCCTCCATCCCCCTGTCCTATTGGACTGAGAGGAGTTTTGGTTTCACTGGCTGAGTGTTCTCTGGTTCGTTTCCTCTACTGACAGAGTATGACAGGTATGTCCAACCTGTTTATTTGGACAGGTTGATTCTCTGGCTATGTCTGGGGTTAGCTATTTCAAATGAGATCTGGGTAGCTAGCGCAAGGCATCATGGGATAAGGGGTAGCCTTGAGCCAGTAAACAGCTGTCGAGCTATAGAAGATGGCAGAGTCGGAGCCAAGGATCAGCTCCGATCCCAACCAGCAAGAAAGAAGGCGAGATGAAGACAACTAACATGGAACTTATCCGGTAGAACCAACGAGCAAAAAACTAAAAAAAAAAAAAAAAAACTGGGCTAATTGGCTTTAAGTGTTCCGAGTTTGTTTCAACGTGGAACATTATGGTAGGTACATAACTTTTTTCTTCCTACATAGTTACATCCACAGACAACAATGACAAGGTCATACCTCATTCCTTTAGTGAATAAGCATTAGATGTTTTCTTTTATATTTGATATATGGCTACCATGTAATGATGAGATGCTGACTTAACCTTTTATTCTTGGAATAATATTCCTTGCACTTCTTAATGAGCCCCCAGTTATATTAACACACGACTGTAGACATTGGTATTATAATTAGGTGTATTACCATTATACTCAAACAGAATTATCACTTACAATTAGCATAGACTGATTTCTAACTAGAGCCCTGTGATGACACAGACTGAGGACAAGAATCATCAATTGAACACACTTCCATATCACTCTGTTTGTAGACATAGAACCATGGGTAGCTAGCGCTAGGCATCATGGGATAAGGGATAGCCTCGAGCCAGTAAGCAGCTCTTGAGCTATAGAAGATGCTACCTTGGGATAAGCCCTGGCTGCTGTCTGCTCCTTGCCCAGCGTCTACCTCTGTGTTACTATACTCATCCTGGGCTTCTAGTGCTAGTCAGCAGGAAGCTAAGAACCCACTCCAAATATCAGTGGGTCACCTCACTGCAAAACAATCCTACAATCCCCTTTCAAGTAAAACAGTAAAGTATGTCTGCTGTATAATCCCAACAAGAAAGACTTTCTATTGACTACCAAAAATATAAATGTTATACCCCGGCCTGAGCTAGGACAGCCAGCAGCCTTTGCTTCCCCTTCTACATAACCTTCACTATCTCACCCCTCCTACCTGTATAGATACCAGCTTTTTCTCACTTTACAGCTGTATAGTTACTACCTGTATAGATACCCTCTTGTCTTTCTTTTTTTTCTCACTTTACAACTGTAGTCTACCATTTTTACTCCCTCTCAATCAAACATGCAATACTTGAATTGCCCACTAGATGGCATCCTAATTCCAGACATTTTCTACTCTTACCCTTTTTTCTCATGATCAACTCCTTACCTCAGTTCTTAACTTCAGTAGTCCCAGAAGTGCTATTTAGCGGTCTCTTTTTTCCCTTCATTTCTACTGTTCACAGACACCTCTCTAGTCCTCTCTCTCTTTTTTCTTTTTCCCTTCATATCTACAGACACCTTCTAGCCCCTATTCTATTCCATTCTACCAGTAGACTTAGCCTAGCTGATTGTTTTTCATTAATTGCTCCAATATCTGTTACTACCTGCTCCGTTCGCCCTGCGGGCTCACTCCGCTCTCCTCCCTACCCCCTATTCTCACACACCCCCAGGGGTCCTACCTTTAAACTTACTAACCACACCTCTTCCCGTTACTCTCTAACCACACCCCTTCCTCTTCCAATTACTCTCTAATCATACCTCGTGATCTTACCATTTCCTCTTCAAAGACACTCTTCCCACTATCTTTTCTCCTAAACAATCTCCTGTTACCAAACTCCAGTAATACTAACCTCTCACTATTCTCCTCCTATCACACCACACTCTACTCTCTCTCTCATCCCCTCCCAATACATTTCTATCTTCTACCTACAAAGAACCTATATCAATTCATATAATAAACAATCCATCCCATCCTTTTTCACACTCTTATTCACACTCTCACTACCTTCTTTAATCCTCACCCATCTATTCACCTCGTTTGAAAACCCACTAGACCCAAACCAAAACTACCCCAAAAAAGAAACCAACTCTCCAAACTCACCTTTCCATTTTATTCATGCTAACATATCTAACTACATACTTCCTAAATATCACAGAACACTACACACAAAATACAACAATCTAAACCCCAAAAAATGTCTATCTCTATACAGCAGATTCCCCAACCCATACTATCTAAGCCTACTACTCTCTCTAAAGGATGGTGACATCCACCCTAACCCAGGCCCCCCAACAACTCCCATCTCTCTCCTTAACCTCAAATAATCACCTACCCAAGCCCTATCCAAACCAGCTAACTCTCCTTTAATTGCTCATTTTAATATACGCAGTATAAACAATAAAGTAACTCAACTCCAAGCTCTAACTGAAATTTATTCCTTTGATATTCTCTGCTTAACAGAAACTTGGTTAAAACCTGCAACCAAAGAATGACATCATCCCACCTGGATATAATATCCTGAGACTAGACCGAATATCCAAGAAAGGTAGAGGGGGTTGATATCCTACATAAATCTAGCTTACAATTAACCACTCGTAACTGTAAATCATCTTTAGACTCCAATGCAGAAATTCTTATCTCCAAACTTCTTAATTCCAAATCCATCTATATTATCTGTATATATATCTACCTCCTGGTAATAACACAGCGACCTTGGAAAATATACTTTGCTGGCTTTCCCAAAACCTGCTTCAAGAAACCATTATCCTAGGCGACACAAATATTGACTGGACCGGCTTCTGCAGCAGCCTCCCCACAATCCATATTAACCTATATGGGTATTCCCAAACCATTACCTCCCCTACCAGGATAAATAAATCTAACAAAAAATCTAGCTTATTAGACTGGATTCTCATTAACCATCATCCTCACATTTATGACTCGGGAACCCTCCCTGATGATTTAAGTGACCACTCTCTTACCTATACCATCAGACAAAATCAACTTTCCCTCCCCAACATCTGTTAAAAACATCAGGTCTAAAAAGTACTTTAACCCTGAACTTTTGCAGATGGAACTAAGAGCATGCAACTGGTCACCCTTACAAAACCTTCCTTCAGATGAAGCCATTAGTTACTTTAACTCCAACTTCCATGCCATCCTCAACCACCATGCCCCAACCAGACTAATTAGAACCAAAACCAAACATGCTCCATGGCTCTCTAAAGAAACCAAACATAAAATAAATTTTAGAAACAAACATTGTGCAAAATGGAGGGAAAACAAAAAACCCTGTAGACCAACAAATATTTAGACAACTAAGAAATGAAACTAAGAAAGCTACATCATCTGACAAAAAAACTACTACCTGCAATCCCAGCAAGCTAGTCAAAACAAGCCGCAGAAATTTTGGTCTAGTATCAACCAGTTACTCCATCCAAGGCAATCCACTACTCCAAACCCTCAAAACACTGAACACAAGAAACCAATGCATATAGCTAATGCTTTTAATATCTTTTTTACTGATGCTATACAAACACTAGCTAGTCACCTATCACCTAACAACTTCACTCTACCTTCCAATGAATCATGTTCACCCCCTACTTTTCATTTTCAACCCGTCCCAACATCATATATTATAACCCTTCTACAGAAACTGAAACCATGCTCACCCTCAGCAGACCAACTACCTGCTGAATTCCTACAACAATCCGCCAAAGCTATTGCCTATCCCATTTCTATCCAGATTAATAGAACTATTACTGAAAGTTATATCCCCAGTTTATGGAAAATTTCCCATATTATCCCCCTTCACAATGGAGGACAATCCATTGAACTCTCCAATTACCGCCCCGTTGCCCTCCTCTCACCTCTGGCAAAGATCATGGAAAAATGCATTCACAGACAATTACTCAACCATCTAACACAAAATAACTTACTAGCTGTCAACATGGTTTCAGAGCATCACATAGCACTACTACTGCCCTTCTTTCCTTCACAGATTCTATCAACAAAAAACGCAATTTAAAACTCTCTTCAGCACTATTTATTGACCTGTCTAAAGCTTTTGACATGGTAAATCACCAAATTCTCATCAAAATACTGAAATCCATGTCCCTAGATTCATCCTCCATAAAGTGGTTCCAGTCCTACCTTGATAAAAGACAACAGGCCGTACTTTGGCACAAGTCTCTCTCTACTCACCTGCCCGTCAACCTGGGTGTCCCTCAAGGGTCCATCCTTGGACCCCTACTTTTTTCCATATTCATTAATGACCTTCACCTTGCCATCCCCCAAGCTACATGCATACAATATGCAGATGACTACACTGATATGCTCAGCCCCCTCCTTTTCTGAACCTCTCTCTCTTACCCAAGTATTTAACACAGTTGAACAATGGTTCACATATAGATGCCTTCTCCTAAACCCCAAAAAGACTAAGCTCCTCCTTTTCTCTCCTACTAAGAAGTCCCCCCCCCACTGGATTTCTCAGTTAATTCTACCAATAAAACTATTATATCCTCTGAACCAACCAAACTATTAGGTGTCACCATTGACTATCTGAACTTCGATACCCATATTAACAATACTATAAAAACTGTCAACAAAAAGCTAGGCTCTCTCTATAGGATAAAATCCTTCCTCCTACCTTCAGCTAGAACCACAATAGCACACACTCATCTAATCTCTTCTTTATGCCTCACCTATTTTTACTAACCTATCTAATAATAATCTTAGCAAATTGGAAATGTCTTACAATAACATTGCCAGATTAGCAACAGGCAACCCATTCAGAATCCATCACTGCATTAATTTAAAGCAGCTGGGATGGCTTGAACTACAAAATCTGATTAAATTCCATCAACTAACTATAGCCCACAACACTCTTTACAAACCTTCCAAAATTCCTATTCTTTCCACATTAATCACTCCCTATAAAATCCTGGAATCCTTAAGGTCTTTCTCAGAAACTTCTAGTACATACCACTAAACCAAACAACAAGGCTGGTGACTCCCTTTTTTCTAATATTGCTGGAAAAGCCTGGAATCTCCTCCCAAATGAACTCTCCACACTTCCCTCACTATCCTAGTTCAAAAACAAATTGAAAGTGTTCCTCAAAACTCACTGGTTATGCCCCTGTTCAAAACCGGACTAGTCTGTGTGTCTCTAAACACTTTGCTCTTCCTACCCCACCTACTCATTAACAGCAACTCCTTCCTATTTAATCTATTATACTATCTATCTCTAGAACTCATTGATTGTATTAGCATCCTATGTTATGCCTGTATACTGCACTGTAAATTTTTACTGTGATAACCTATAATAGATACCATTAATAGGATTTATTTGTCTCATGTTTCCTAGTTGTTATTGTGTTCATTTCATTGTCCTATCTTGGAGCTCATCTCCCCGGGCCTCTACTGAAAATGGACATGTATCCAGTTAGACTAGCCTGGTCAACAAATGTAAAATAAAATGAATAAATAAATAATTCACCTTTACCCTGATTTACTGTCAAATTAGCCACAGGAAAAGATTTATCTGTTTTGTGTAACATAGGATCACCCAATACATTCTCTCCCAATAGAATAATCCCTTTCATTTTCAATATTTATTAAATCATTTGGTAATTCACAACCTACTATGTTAAGCCAAAATCCCCTTTTGCTTTATTAGCAAACATAACAAATGATAAAATATTGGCATCTGTTGAGTTGACTCATGTGGGTTAAAGCAGTCTGAACTGCTGAATTAAAGTTTTAATCTTCGGGAAAGGGCACATTTGAATGACGTCTGATGCACTTGCTTTACTGTAACTTTTTTTTTTTACAGTACTCATTTTCTTTAAAATTTTCTGTTGCAGTTCCACACATACAGCAACCTTTACATTTAACTAAATATCCCCTTTAACATGTCATTTAAACAAAATTCATCCATAATTTCTGCTACCAAAAGAAAGATCACTTACTAAATACTCCCTGAACCCACACAGACCAACACTCAACACACCGACACAAACGTCAGCTCATGAGGGGGACTATTTATATTTACAAACACTCAAAAGCAAGTGAATACACACTCCTGACTGCAGCTTCAATTCTTGCCTCTTACCAAATAGTTGTTCCAAAAACAGCTGAACAGTTCCCAGTTAACTCGCGTGTCCTTAAAAGGACATTCAACAGAAACCGTAGTAAAACAGCAGTCCAGGAAACAAATGTAGTTCTAACAATGCCCTTTTAGCAAGCACTTGTGGGATGGACTATTTATAACACACACAAGCAAGTGAACATACCCCCAACTGAGTGCAGCTTCAGTACTTACTGCTTACCAAATGCTTGTGGCTAAATGCAACTACAGTACAGTTTACGCAGTCTGCAGGAAGCTGCAACTGAAGCAGTTTCAACACAGGCTTAGATAAAACTTCAGACCTCCCATTTAGATGCAACAGTTTAATTTTTAAGTGCCCCTCTGAATAAGGGCTTTATTTTTGGCAACACCTCTGAGGAAGTTTTAAAAAATTTCAGAGGACAAAGAAGTTTTTAAACTATTTTTTTACTTCCAGTTCTCAAATTTCTAATTATCCTTCCAATCTAGGCCCACCTTTTACAAAGGGTCTAAATAAGATAATCGAACTTTCAAAAGTTAGTGTCATATGGTCGACATCATATGATCGAATTTTTGAAAGTTCGAATGTTTTAACGGGGATCTGCATACAGCGCGGAATGGGAAGATTTCCCTTTTCTGCACTTTACTACAATCGCAGAGTTGATATATTTAAAGAGCGAGGGGTGTGGGGGGGTGCAGGGGGGCTTTCCTCCCTGCTTAAAATGCTCAGGCAGGTTATTTGTGTAGTTTATTTTTTTTATTAGATATTCAAGCTTTTAAAATTTCTATCATATGGTGTCGACCATATGGCAATCGAACTTTTGAAAGTTTAATTAACTAATATGGACCCTTTTACACACTCAAGATTTAGCTGACATAAATCTGAGAAAAGGTAAGTAAAAAAGAAATGGCAAGTATGTGACAAAAAGAAATCTTATTGGTTCCAAGGATCTATCTCAAAAATTCTGACTATCCCTGCCACCTTCGCCCTTTCCTCTCGCCCTGGCCTTCCTCTGAAAACTGTAAGAAATCTTTCTGTATTTCTGCATGGCAATCAAAACCACAGACTCTTGAATTTTACACATCACAGAGCAGGATATAATGGGCACTCCCACTCTTCGCTCAGGGATCCCTCATCTTCCAGAAGACCATCTTCATCTCATGCCTCAAAGCACTGTAGAGGTAACTAAGTCAAGGGGTCACAGAGCTTTCTCCTCAGCACAATGGGGTCAAGGAATTTATTCAAGACTTTTCTCCCAAAAAGAGGGAACTTGGAGACCTATTCAAGATATATCCAAGCTAAACACTTTCTTGCTCTTTTCAAAATTCAAACTCACTCTCCCCTCTTATTTCTTAAGCCTTTTTAGTCAAACTACACCTAAAAGATGCTTGCTTACTTATTCTCATTCACAAAAAAACATTTTTTTGTAAGATTCGCTGTCTTGGGATCACATTATCAAATTACTTCTTTGCCCCTTGGACTTCCTACTGCTCCATGATTCTTGAACAAATGTCTTGCTCCAGTGACGCCCATTGAGATACCTCTTGGGATTAGAGTTTTTATTTTAAAAAGCGAACTCAACCTCCCTTTGAGAATGCAGCCAGCTCTTCTCTCAATATTTCAACTTGGAAAACTGCCTTGATGGAACCTTTCACCTCTGCCAGATAGGCATCTGAAATATAGGCCATTAATCTACTTAACATTTTTTGATTTTTCACAAGGATAGGGGGAGTTTAAGAACAGATCCCTCCTTTATGCCTAAAGAAGCAAACTACCCAGCTCTCACTTTTCTATCCTGATCTTCGAAACAAAGGTGAAAGGATACACTGCCTAGGTGTATATAAACAGCTGTGATATTCCCTGGACAAAATGTATGACTTTAGAAAAATGTGTTTAACTTTCCTATGATGGTAAGGAAATGGCACAGCCATTATTGAAAACTATTTCTAGACATAAGTCTCACTCCATTCAATTCTACTATTCTAACTGTGGCAAGAATCCTCAGAATGTCAAGACTCATTATGCTAGAAGAGTTTCCTCTTCAGGGTCTTTCCTGAAAGGTGTGGACTCTAAACACATTTTAAATGGTGGTAAATTCCTTTCAAAGTGCTTGATGGATAAATTCTGACATGTTCGTGAATCATTTTGAAGTTCTTTTCTGCAAAGTTCTTCAAACCCTTAAACCATGTGCACATTTGATATTGCTCATTTTGGAGTTTTATTTAAGAGGACACACTCACCTAGTAGAAATACATTTTTGGCACAGCATTGTCTTCAAAAACATCAGTATCCATCCAGCTCGCACGCACACATACGCATGCACTATTTTGCTGATTCATCAGTTTGGAGTATGTGAGCTAGAGGGCTGTATCTGATCAGTTTCTGGTTCAGAGCAACTGTTTCACATGACATGTAAGCAGATCTTTCTGTACCTACATAGCTAGATGTGCAGATTTAAGTTACAGCAGCTCCTACATCTTTCCTGTGGCTTTACATGCCTAGACAAAGACTTCAGCTGTATGTCATTTCCCCTTTTCTCCGTTCACAAATCTTACGGCTTTACATTTTTTGAAACTGAGGCTACTACACTGGTGAAGTATTTCTGGCTGTTTCACTCTACCTGTAACAAAATTCGTCCTTATGAATAATTCTCCATCTCGCCTTCACTCTCATTTTTGAGTTCTTTGGCATCATTTCCATTAAGTATCACAAATCAATGCCATTTTTATTGCTGTGCTCATCTTGCATTTCTATCCTGAGTTCCTGAAGCCAAAAGAGAGGCACTATTACACAAATATCTTCATGCCTCACAAATATCACAGCTCTATCCTGGGCAATGACAACTATGGGGCCTTTCTGCTGTGCACAGTAAATCCATTTGCAGATCACCATCTCCCATTTCAGACCTTTCAGTTGTTGTACAAGTAGTTTCCACAATGTTCTCTGAATTCTGTCTTATGATTCAGCCTCAGCCAGTGCTCTCTTTGACCCATGCAATGCTGAAATACGTTTCCTACTGTCATACTCCTTGTGGTCCTTTTTAGAAGCGGTACCCTATCAGTTAGGGAAGAGAGAAACTCTGGGTGCTAACTAAACACAAGCTGATGAGTACTATGGCAATACCTCTAATTACATCACCAAATTCTCCACAGCTGTTACTATAACTCCCAACAGACCATGTTTACTTATCCAGCAATGGATAAATTTCTTTACAATTTCCAATCGTCACTTTGTGTTCATAATGCTGCTGACACTGAAACGTGCAAACTGATCAACGATATTAAGGTATAAAAAGTCAGGTTCACCATCATTTAAATCCATTACAGTTCTCTCATTGCACTAGGAAGTTAGAGGTATACCAAGTACAGGCTTAGGACAGCTATACTCAAGGCAAATCTCACAGTATCAGCAATGTTTAAAGACAGAAACATTCAAACTCCTTGTTTCCTGAACTACAATGAAGTTTCTGCAGTCTAGCACAGAAGCATATCCAATACTTAAGATGTTTCTTTAAAATTACCTGCTTCTCTTCTTGGTCAGGGTCTCAAAGAAACTCTCTCAGTGCCGCTCCTTATGGTTTTTATTTATACCACAAACACAGTATTGTCCAGAATTACTGAATTCAAGAGTCACTGGATGTTTAAAATATCACTGTTGGCATTTTTCATGTATTACTTAACAGGTATCTCAACTAGAGGTACTTTGTTTCAATGCCATATTTTTGCTCGTATTTTCAGCCTCTAGGTAGAATGGACTTCTTTTCACACTTCAAATTTGAAACTTTTGCTATCAGGTATATAAAGTCCATCCCCCTTACATTTGTTTTGTCTCTGTGCCTACCAACTATAGCAACTTCCCAAATGGACTTGACTCATTTCTCCATAGTGGGGAATTCCCAGAACCACAGACAAGACAGCCATAAGGATAGTCAGTCATTCAGATAGCCATGATGGTTAGCTTTTGTCTCTGAGCAGAGGGAAGAGCTGCTCAGATCACAACTGGAACCCCACAATGACCTCTCCCTGTGAATACACCTGAGGGCTACCACCAGACGGGGTCTTGGTAGACATAAATCTTATCCCAGATGATCCACAGAACACTGACCCTCCTTTAAGGGAGCATGGCAGTATATATCCTGTTCTGCCTGCCCTCCCCACAATGTATGTGTGCAGCCTCCTCTGACAGTTCTGTCAAGCTCACAACCCACTAATCAAACTTGGACCACCCGAGTTGTTCTTACAGCTTCATCTCTCCATATTACTGGATCTGGGCAGGTGTACTGGTTTTTAATACATTTTTCACTTCACTTGGCCAATTTACAGATATAGCTGTCTAACCATTTTTCTTCATATGTAATGCGACCCAAAAGATTCTACTGCAAAAACCACTGCATCTGAAATAGTCAATTTGGCAAAAAATTGTTACATTTCAGTTATGTTTTCAGAAATTTTGCTTTCCACAATTATGTTAACTTTTACCTATGTTTGAAGAGTCGTTAGCACAGTGATAAATGTTCCAACATACTGCACAGTGGATCTCCTGCCATACTTGCATAGTAGATTCATATCTGGTAACAGTCTCACTTTGTTCTTTAGTCTGCCCAAATACCTATGTTCTGTTCCTTGAAATACTGTATGTCCTGATTATGCAGTGCCCATTCCATTCTTGTTGCAATTTTATTTGCTGAAAATGTGCTTCAAAGGTGGTCCTCACTGAGACAAAGATATATAAAAGATTTTAAGTTGACAAGTTTCGACATTTCTCTCTCTTTTTTTTTTACTCCTGACATTCAGGACCACCTTGTTGCATTCTGAATTAGACTTTACAAGGTTGGAATATCCAGCAGGCAGACTCTGCCTAAAAAGGACTATTTGGGCAGCAAAGCCTTCAGCCGTAACGCAAAACCAATGGTAAGACTGGTCCAGACAATCCCTGAAAAGTCTCACCCAAGACAACATATACCACAGCCCCCCCTAGAATGACACCAGCTATACAGCCAATATATTAAAGCCAGTCATATCTTTGAATCTCATCACCATTCGGGGTGATAAAATTCCACTCAGTGTATTTCCTGATTCAGATAAATGCACAAGTTCAGGCATATCCTTCTCCACATCCCTCTAGGTAGAGGGCACAAAGTCATTCACCTCTCCCACAAGGGCTACTGCCAGGTCCTTTTATTTGCCTGGATGCCTCCTTAGTCTAGGATCCCTTGTTCCATCCTGGTTCCTCTCTTTGGAAAGACAGACATTTACTTGAACAGATTACATACTGATATTACAGTACATCTTTGCAGTAATTTGCAAGAAATTCACAGGTAATATTTATTAACATTTCAAGCAGATAAAGTTATGACTATTGGTGTTCTTGTACATAACAGCATGTGGGTAACCACCTTCTCTGACACTATGTTTATGTGTGCATTTTTTTCGGTAAATGTTTTCAACAAAGCAGTGATAATTTAGATTGTTCCATATAATGCAAGGCAATTAAAAACAAGCACTGTGGGCACCCTGAAGTTCAGCTAGCTAAAACCGCAGATGGTGGGCCGGGTCCCACTACCAAGGTCAGAACTATAGAAAACTCAGGAAGAATAGCCGAAAAAAGTTATTCGAGCTCAGATAAACACCAAGTAGAAGTAGGTTAAAACTGTCCTCAATTCATATATACTTAAAGTGGGGTCTATATCACCACATCGAATGGTGATAATTCCGAACGCCCTTTGTTCGAACATAAAAGTTCGAAAACCCTAAATAGCGAACTCACGGAACAGTGATTTTTTTCCCCAGGGAAAAAAAAAATCGCTGCTCCATGAAAAAAAAAAAATCAGAACTTTAAAACAAACTGAAGTGGGGGGGGGGCTGTGCCCCCTACTTAACTATACTAACTCCGAGATCGCACTACAGGGGAGGAAATAGTGGGCCGTCTTCTGGGCTTTGCTGACTTTTTCCCTGGGAAGAAAATAGATGTTCCATAACTTAGCGGTTAAAGACTTTCGGACTTTTCTGCTCGAACAAAGGGCATTCAAACACCATTCGATGTTGTGATCTAGACCCCTTAAAGTGGACCATAACAGCTTCAGCTTTACTTCAATTTTTAAAAATAATAAATACTAATCCCGTAAGTGAAATACAGACGGCTACATGTAATTCTTGTTAACCTCAGATCTTAATGTCCATGGAGGGCAGATGAGTATTGCATAATAGGCAACATGATTAATATCCATTTATACCAAAAATGTCAGAGCATGAAAAACTTTTTTCTAAAATACAACAGTCACACTGCTTCCCTATGATTGGTTCTTATGTGCTATACTCATGGCTTATAGGTGGTTCCTAACTATTAAATAGGTATTATCCTGCTTCAAGTGCTTGTAATATGGCTCAGAGCATTTCAGCCAGGAATTTGGTTTAAATTTAAAATGGGAATATGATGTATAGGGACCATGTAACTGGAGAATAAGAAACAGTAATCAGTGGGTGTTTAACTTCTTGAATCGCCTATTAGAATTCCTTCCATTTAGATCATTCTGCCGTATCTAGTTTCTGTGTGATTGGCCAGGGATCTTTTATATTTGAAAACACCAGTGTGCCTCGTATCAGGTGCATTATGAAATGCTGTAATGCTACAGGCCTGTTGTGAGCCTTATCCTCAGCCAGTGAGCAGCTGGAATTTTGGAAGGGCAGGAGGAAGCAGAAGTCCACTTCAGATTGGGTGTGATTTTAAGATTTGGTCTGCTATAGGATTGCTGAGGGCCATCCATGAGAAGGCAATGGAGTGCTTTGGATTGGGTGAAAATCTAAACATCCATCTACTATAGGCCAGCCATGGGCATTCTGATGAATGTCGGGGAATACTATTTTGAGGGTTTTTTTATGTTGGAAAGAACTAAAGGAAAAATTAATAACCCAACTTGTCAAAAACTGCACCTTCATCTGAACAACTGAGAGGCTTTGGGGCAGGCTCTGGTTAAAGCCTTACCTCTAGTAAAAAAAAAAAAAAAATAAACAAACTAATACAACTTAGCCCAAATACCATGATGCACCAAACCCCAGGTCTGTTCCAATCAAATCTCTCACTACAAACAAGAATGTCATGCTATGATAATCCTGTCTCATACACTATAGTACATCTCTAACACTCTAGTAGCCGTACGTCTAAGTTCTGATTGGTTAGTATTTGCAATCCTCGTGGATTATAGGGGACTCCTAACTATCCAATAGGTGTCTAGCTCCCATTGTCTGTACTATGGGAAAGTATGGTCAGGTGGGTATTTTTTGTTGGCTGAATAACAAAATGCCAGTGTGCTATGGGTAGTGGAGATTAACCAATAGGGATTTATTTGTCCAGGGTTTGTGTAATTGGAGAAAATGGATTGTATACCATTGAGTGTCTGTCCTCTAGATTCTCCAACCAGGAGACTTGCCCATTACATTAAGTGTTTCCTGCATGACAGGTTAGAGAACTTTACATGGGAAAACGGCTGTTGGCCTCCGATTGGGTGTAGGAAGAAATGCTGGTCAGCAATAGGTCTGCTGTGGGCTTAACTCTAAAAACCAATGAGGGGTCAGAATTTTGGGGACACTAACAGTGGTCCGCTTCTGATTGGGTGTTTTTTTGCAAAACTGGCTTCCTATAGGCTGGCTACAGGCTATACAGATGGAAGGTCTGGAAATCAACGGAGTGGGTGTAATTCGAATTGCTGGTCTGTAATAGGCTAGCTATGAGCCTTAATCGAAAAGCTTGTATGATGGTGGAATTAAAGAATAATGCTAAATCAAATGAATTCCTTCAAATTCTAGTAACTGTTTCCCCCATCCCTTTTTTGAACTGTGCCTTCCTCTTCGAGCAAAGCAGCCACGAGGTTGAGGAGGTGGCTCAGGTCACAATCCGACCACTAGTACCACATGAAAAGCTGCTTAGAAAATGTTATAAAACCTTATGAAAATTCTAAGATTAAGTACCCCTAAACAGAGTCTGTACAATATAAACCTTGTTACCATGAGTCTGCATTGCTTTTAATCAATACTGTTCGCTTTAGGTATGTGTGTCCACTGGTACCAAAACAACTGATACCACAATGGAAGCATAAATCGAGGTTTTTCAGCACTTTCACTTCTTCAGATTTGCCCGTCTGACAGACGCATTTAAAACACAAATTACCTTTCTTCTGCATAGATGTGGAAAAATCAAGATATACATAAAATGGCTACTAAAAGACTAACCTAAACTGAGACAGTTTTTAAAAACTGATCTAAAGCATACTATGCTGTGGAGCAAGTTAAAAATGTACAAGGTAACCTTAAAAATCTTAAAACAGTTAACCTATAAATATAATAAACTAATACTAATAGGTAGAAACATGTGTCCTTGGAAGGAAAAATGTCCGGAAGGGGAAAAAAATGAGCCAAACCGGACAGTCTGTCTTAAGCTTTGTGTGGATTGAAGTCCCTTCTGCCCCTACGGTCTTCCTGCCCCTAAAACAGTGTTAAACAGTCAGTAATAAGAATGATGAAGTCTCCTTAAATTGACAATGCTGGTGATGGAAATGTGCATGTTAATTCCTGGTGGTTTACATGCTTTTAGCCAGATTTGCCATTCTAATTCGCACTTTTCCAGTCTGTCATTTAATGAACCTTGACGTCTTTTTGGTATGTGATCCAGAATATGAAATTAGAAAGTGCTGTGTCCAGTTAGATCTCGGTGGTGTTTGGCTAGTGCGTTGCTGTAGATGAAGTGCATGTCTGCATGGTGTCAAGCAATTCTTGTTTTAAGTTTGATGATAGTCTTCCCAATACAAAAGGCAGGGCATCTGGTGCATTGCACCCTGTATGCTACTGACAGAGTTGCAATCTCCTGGTTCATGTCTGTAGAAGTAGCAGTTGGTGTTGGGGCATTGTAAGCCTGTTCTGTTGCTCATGAGTTTGCAGTAACTGCAGTTGGTGCAACCACAAGGGAAGGTACCTTTCTGGAAGCTGAGTGGGTCCGTGGTCATTCTACTCTTTTTCCACAAAATGTCTGATATTCCAGTTTCTACAAATGTTGAAGGTAGGTTTTTCTTGCAGTATGTTGAGTGTCAGGTTACTCTTGAGCATAATCCAGTTGTACCTGATTATGTGCATTATGGCCCTGCAGTCCATGGAGTAGATTACCATCATGGGGGATTTGATGTTGCTGTCTAGGTCTGGGATCTCCAGGTTGTTTTTTTGGAAGATGATGAGTTTCAGAATCCCAAAGATGAACTTTTTACTATATTACTGAGTGAGAAATTCCTTCTTTAAGTTCAATATTTTGGTGGTAAAGTCTCTTAATTCTTTTGAAACCCGTACAATCCAGCCATCCTGGGATTTAATCACATTTTTGTTTGTCTGGAAATGTTGCATACCTCCTTGGTGTAAACAGCAGGTTAACTCTGGTGGTTTTCTTGTATAAGTTGTTGGAAAGCCAGTCTAAGCATTCTGGTTTGAGTATCGTGAAGTCTAGAAAATTCGTCCTGTTTTTGCAGTGGGAAGTGGTAAAGTTCAGGAAATTCTTGGAGTTGCCAATGTAGTCAAAAAAACTCAAGTAGCCTACCTTCCGTGCTGTTCCAAACAAAGATGTCACAGCTATTTCGGAAATAGCAAGCTCATGCATTGGGAGAAGGGGGAGTTGTAAATATGATCTTTTCCCCATTTTCTTAATGTCGTACTGGCTAGGCTTGGAGCCATGGCTGCCCCCATAGCGATACCCCAGTCTTTGAAGATCTGTTAAAATGGCGGCAGTTGTTGCTTGGCAGGACTCTTGAGTTGTCTGCTAATGGCTTCTATCTTGAACTCAATACCTGCTGTCTGTTCCCTGAAGGATTCAATTATTGCCTGTATGCAGTAGTCATGTGGAAGCACTGTGTAGAGTGCTTCCACATTGATTGTAATGAGGAAAGAGTCTTCGACTTTAATGCTACAGATTTTTCTGAGGAAATCACCTGTATCCAGTATAAATGAGGAGCTGCTTTCGGCTAAGGGCTTAATCTGAACCTCTAGGTATATCGTGATAGGTCCTGTAATGCTGCTCCCGCTGGCTATTACAGGCCTATAAAGTGGATCCGTGAGGTTTTTGTGGGGTTTGGGAATTCTGAAAAAAATTGGGAGTTTGGTGTGGGTAACCATAATGAAATCTAGTAGCCTTTCGCTGATCAGGTTTTCTTTAAGTAAAGGATTTTGGTGTTGATGTGGTCATAGGCAGATTTAATTTCTCATAGTATTCCTCATTAAGTATGGATGTAATCTTTCAGTTGTAGGCTTTGAGGTCCATAACAAGAATGCCGCCTTCCTTTATCTGCCTTTATTATTTTCCATGTGAAGTCAGAGCGGAGAGTCTTCAGTGCTCTGTATTAGTGTGGATTCAGGATTTTAACACAGTCTCCTGGGGGTTCTTTCACAGCTCTCCTGATACCAGTTTTACATTTGTTTTCGAATACAGATACAGTGGGGTGCAGTGTTTGCCAGAAATTGTGTGGCTTTTTCCATTTTTCCATGCCACGAGTGTTATTTGGTTTAATCTTGTCATGGAAAAAGAGCTTGAGGTTGACTTTTCTTGTGAGCATCTTCGGTACTAGTGGTCGGGTTGTGACCTGAGCCTAATCATCAGCCTCATGGCTACTTTGCTCAAAGAGGAAGGAACAGTTTGAAAAAAGGCATGGGGGAGCAGTTATTTTACTTATTTTACATTTGTTGACCGGGCTAGTCTAGCTGGATATATATCCATTTTCAGTAGAGGCCAGGGGAGAAAAGCTCCACAGCAGATAGATACAGTTTAATATACATGTGTAAATATAGACATAAAGGGATATTAAAAAAATACATTTAGTTATACATGGTATGAAAAGTCATAAGAGTCTAGCTTATTTACATTACATAAAAAAGAGAGCCATGAGAGAATGACTTACAAATTAGGTATATAGAAGGAAGAAGACAAAAGGACATTTTTGACAACAGTGGTTAAATGTAGAAAAAAAGGTTAGTTATGATACAAGTAGATTCAGCCAGAAGATTTTTAGATGGTTTTTGAAAAGAGGGGTAGATGAAAGGGATGTGAGATTACTAGGAAGTTTATTCCAATGGATTCCAATAGTGTTAGTAAATAGAGAATCACCTGATTTGTTATTGGATTTTAGGGTAGCAGCTAGTAATTTACTGACTGAGCGAAGGGTGCTTAAAATTTTTATAGGGGTTGATTAAGTTAGAGTATGGGAGTATTTGTAGGTGATGGTTAGTTGTTGGAAAAGAAGAGTTCCAACCATCCTAGTTTATGTATATTTTGACAGTGGTGAGTACGGAATGTGGACCCAGTGGCAAACCTGGCAATGTTATTGTAAGCGGTGGCCAGCTTGTTTTGATTATTTTTAGATAGATTTGTAAAAATTGGGGAGGCATAGAGAAGTGTGGAGAGTAGGTGAGTTTGGGCCATAGTAGTCCTGGCTACAGGTGTAAGGAACGGCTTTAGCCTATAGAGAAATCCTAGCTTTCTATTCACTGATTTGATGGTTGAATTTATGTGCGAGTCAAAGTTGAGGTTATGGTCAATAGTTATGCCTAAGAGTTTGGTAGTGGGGTCTGGTACAATTACAGTGCCATTTTTTGATATGTGTGAAGTCAATAGGAGGAGATTTCTGGGTAGGGGGTAAACGGTAGAAGTTTTGTTTTTATAGGGTTAAGGAGAAGACAGCGTTTAGAGAACCAGTTTTCCACTAAGGTAAATACTTTCTGGGTGTTGGACTGAAGTTCAGCAGAAGTTGCTGCAGCACAGATTAGGGTTGAGTCGTCGGCGTATTGAATACAGGTGGTTTGTGGTATAGATGTTTGCAGGTTATTGATAAAAATAGAAAATAGGAGGGGCCCCAGAATAGAGCCTTGTGGGACTCCCTGTGAGATAGGAAGTAAAGTAGATAGGTTGTTGTCCCAGAGGACTGCCTGTTGTCTGTTTTTAAGATAGGATTCAAACCATTTGGCTGTTTGAATAGCAATTGAAAGTGTGGCAAGTGTATCTATCATTAAGTGATGATTCACCATACCAAAAGCTTTGGAGAGGTCTAGAAAGAGGGCAGAGGTGAGTAAGTTGTTGTTACGATTTTTATTAATCGAGTCAGAGAAAGATAAAAGTGCAGTAGTAGTACTGTGAAAGGGCCTAAAACCATGCTGGCAGTTGGCTAAAAGATTGTTTTTAAGGAGGTGATCGAGAAGTTGCTCGTGAATGCATCTCCATGATTTTAGCTAAAAGAGAAAGTAGAGCCATGGGGCGGTAGTTAGAAAGTTTAGTTGAGTTGCCTCCTTTGTGTAGAGGTATAATATAAGAGACCTTCTAAAGAGATGGTACAGTACATTCTGTGATGGTCCTATTAATTAAGATAGAGATGGGGTAAGCAAGTACTCCAGCAGCCATTTGCAGAAATTCAGCTGGAAGAAGGTCAGCTGAGGGGGTACATGGTTTTAGTTTTTGAAGCTGGGCATGGATGAGAGAGGTGGGAACAGGCTGTAATTGGAGGGGAGGAGGTAAAATGTTTTGCGAGTGTGTGTTGGGGATGCTGGCTGGTGATAAGGTACTAGCTAATGTTTGGACAGAGTCCAAAAAGAAGTTATTAAAGGAATTTGCAATTTGGCTGGGAGAATTTTGGGTTAAGTCAGCTGGGGTTGGAGTTTTGGAGTGGCCAGGGTGGAGTAGGGAATTTATAACTGACCAAAATTTTTGAGGGTTTTTGTTTTGTGTTTGTTGGAGCTTATGGTAGTGGTTCTTTTTGTCTTGGACTATTGATTTTTTTGTAGAATTTCTTCACTGTCTAAAGATTTCATGATCAGTTGGGTTTTTAGTATTTCTCCATTTCGACCAAATTTGATTTCTTTGAAGGATTTTTTTGTCTTGTCTCCTTAGTAAGCCAAGGTGTAGGTTTGTTCTTAGTTCTGAGTGTTCAAGAGGGGGGCATGGTTGTTCTAGGATTTGTAGAAATTTATTATTAAAGTACGAGACCGCTTTGTCAAGTGGTAGGTATTTAAGGGGTGTCCAATTGCAAGATTTGAGTTCAGCTTGAAAGCTAGCTTGGTTGAGGTGTTTTTTTGTTACGGACAGTTCTACATATTGGCTGTTTGGAAAGGAGGGTTTTTTTGTCTGATAATGAAGATGAGAGTGTGGTCACTGATATCATCAGGAAGTATACCTGATTTATAGGAAAGGGGGTTACTGCTACCTAGAATCCAGTCTAAGATGGTTTGCTTGTTGCTAGGTTTATGGGTTCTGGTAGGGGAGGTAATAGTTTGACTGAAACCATATAGGTTTATATGAGTATTAGATTGGGAAGAGTTACAACAGTTCGAATCAATGTTAAAGTCACCAAGGATTATGGTTTCTTGTGGAAAGGATGTTGTGAGCCAATTAAGGACAGTTTCAAGAGTGTTAATGTTGTTGCCTAGAGGGATATAGGAACAAATTATATGTAATGTTTTATTAGCGTTTATCTGTAGTTTAGAGATTAGGATTTCTATGCTACTGGTTGTGGGCGGTTGGGTATTTAGTGGTGTAACCTGTAAATGAGATTTATATAGTATTGCTACACCACCACCCTTTTTATTAAAGAGATCTAATCTCAGGATATTATAACCTGGAGGTATTATATCATTATCCTTAGTATCTGGTTTAAGCCATGTTTCAGTAAGACATAGGATGTCAAAGTAGTATATGTGTAGAAGGGCATGAAGTTGGATTATTTTATTATTTAGACTATGAATATTAAGGTGGCCTATGAGGAGAGAATTGTCAGAGGTATTAGAGATGTGAGAAGTGATGAGATGGTTAGTGTGGGGTTCAGATATTGTATTAATTGGGCCTGGGTTTGGATGGACATCTGCATGCAGTAATAGGAGCTGTAAAGGGCCATGAAGGTGTTTCAGGACTTTATAAAAGAGAGGGAGTTGTTTTCTAGTTGGTGGATACAAAATATGGGTTGATCTGTGAAATTTAGGAAGAAGGTAGGATGAAGAGGATATTATATTCATATGGATTTCTATGGTTAGCTGAGATTGCAATAGAGTGCTTTAAGGGGGGTTGAAAATTAGTGGGGCTATGATACTCATAGCAAGTGAGGTAGTGTGATAAAAATAGGGGGGTAAGAATGGTGAGAAAGAGAAGGCCATTGTTAAGGGTAGGTTTGTGTGTGGTAGGCATGGCAGGGAGGAATAGGAGATAGCTACAAGGAGATGAAGGCAGAGGCATGAGCCAGTTAAAGATTAGTAATGTTAAAGGGAAAACCTGGTTAATAGGAAAAGTACATTAATGAGATATAGAAGGGGTGGGGTAGTTAGACAGGAAACGTGATAAATGATAGCAGTAGGGGATAGGATGGATAATAGTAATGAGGAGTGAGAGATGACTGGATAATTGGAGATAGGGGTGTGGTTACGAGTAGTATAAGTGGGACTACAGTTACTAGAATTCGAAGGAATTCAGTTGATTTAGGATTATTCTTTAATTCAAACATCATACTAGCTTTTCAATTAAGGCCCAGTGCTAGCCTATTACAGGCCAGCAATTCAAATTACAGTCAATCGGTTGATTTCCAATGCTTCCCATTTGTATAGCCCATAGCTAGACTTCAGCAGGCCAGTTTTGCAAACAAAAAAAACCTCAATTGGAAGCAGACCACTGCTTCTTACTGTGCTCCCAAAATTTTGATCCCTCATTGGTTTTTAAAGTAGGCCATAGCAGGGCTAATGCTGATCAGCATTTCTTCCTACACCCAATCAGAGGCTAATGGCCGTTTTCCCCACATAAAATTCTCTAACATATCAAGCAGGAACCACTTGTATGATTGGTCAAGTCTCCTGGTTGGCAAATCTAGAGGACAGTCACTTAATTGTATACGATTCATTTTCCCCAATCACAAGGACGCTGGACAAATGAATCGCCATTGTTTAACACACTAGCTAGCATTTTATTATTCAGCCAACAAAAAAATACTTGGGGGCAGTATATTGCCTACGAGTAATGGGCAGGAATACGAGACTGACATTTTTCTCTTGCTTCATAATCACAATCATATATCAGAAGTATATGCAGGTGGCCAACTCCGGGAGGTAGGACTAAGTTGGGATATTGTGAATACACATCTGTGATCAACAAATCAAAATATGTTACTATATTTTGGTTGCCAGATGGATACAGATGGTACCCGTTTTTTTAGGGATGGGGGGAGGCAAGATATACAATATGTGACAGAAGCAACTTGAAATATATAACTGATGCCATTTACTCACTCACTTTCTTCCCAATCTATCAGATGGATACACAGGTGACCTTTTCTTATGACAGGGAGATATACTTTTCTAAGAAATGTCGCATGTATTTTTTTTTTTTTTTTTTTTTTTTTTTACAGAAAATTACCTTTGCAATTTATTGTGAACAACTTTTTTGTCAATTTTGATCATTAAAGTCTTGGACACGCATGATTTTTTCCTTGAAAGAAAAAAAAGACTGAATTTCTTCAGTCAGTCATGATTTTTGTCCAAGCTAAAACTAACAAAAGGCTGGGGAAAAATCTCAAATGCATCTCACAGCATCTAGAATTCCATGGCTTTTTGAGGTCCAAGCAGTCTCCAGACTATCAGCTTAATTTCATTTCCCCCACAATTATTACACTGCAGTCTTAGCCATTTAAGAAGTGGTGAAAAAATGAGAAAGAAAAAAAGAGTAAGAATGAATTTCTTTCTTTGCCACAATTTGTTTCAAAAGGTTTGAAAAAAGCTGTAAAATGCAACTCAAGAGTATCTAGCTTAATTTGTTTCCTCATTTTTACTACAGTGCAACTGCAGGCAGTCAGGACATACCGAAACAACTTTGGGAAAATCAAGTGTACAACAAAGTACTAGAAAACAAGATAAAAAGTAACCTAAATAGTGTGGCAAGGCCAGGATGGAGGAAAGTAGGGAGCAGCAGTCGATAGCAGGAGGTCTGTGAAATCCACTTCCAAGGGTCCATGCAATGTGCTTAGGCTAGTCAGATTTCTGGTACAGAACAATCCTTTGGATTGTAATATTTACTACTACACATCATATACCTGGTAGCAGAACAGCGTTAAAAATGCACTTGTGAACACTTCTCAAGCTCTTTACCTTAAGTTTACCTGTTGGCTTTGTCACTGATGAGTGGTACACTACAGTGGTTATGGCCATTCATAATGGTGATCTTACAATTTACCTAACTAAAGTCCAGTCAGCCTTACAAGCTTCATCTATAAAACCATCAAACTGTGGTATCAAGAGTCTTGACCCCCCATTTGAGTTTGTGAAGGACTGAATGTCTAGTTAACCTGGTAACCTTCTTCAAAAGGGTTAGAGGCTATAAAGTTGGTGGCCATGCAGTGCATGTAGTTACAGAGGCTGGAGAGATGTCAGCCATGCAGTGCACAGGGTGTAATTTTGACTGGGTGAAGGTCTTCATCACCATTACCCATCCTGCCATCATACAAACTCCAACTGCTTTAAAAATCAACCCATATGTGGCAAGACAGATAGCAAACTGAAAGATAGTGCCAACGATGCGAGTTGCAGATCTCTCATTACTAAGTATGAAAGTAAACAGTGCAGTCCCTCGGGGCTCACTGCTGGGACCTCTCCTTTTTATTTACTTCTCAGACCTCCAAGTGGACAGCCAAGACCTCTGGCTTTACAAAGTTTGCATATGACTGCAAACTGGAAGTTAAGTTACCCTATGGTATCCAAACTCTCCTAGTAAACTCTTGGTGTACTAAAAATAAGCTCAAACTGAATGCTAAACAGTATAGTGTCAGTTTTGGTAGATAATACCACCCCCTCATCATACAATATAACCAAAATAACTACAAAATAAAAGTTCTGTCAGGGACATACCAACTTAGGCCAACAGTTCCCTCTCTTTTGTCCATCATGTGTCAATAGTTATCAGAAAATCCTTTCATGTAACCCACCCAATTGCCAAGGGAATATCAGCATAGCCTAAACACACAATCCCTCCCTTATAGTCACCATTAATCGGGCTAAGTACAAGTACAGCAACCTCCCTTTTAAGATCACTAAGCATAACGATCAGAAAGACCACAAAGGCTCCTAACCAATAAAATCACAGGCCTAATGCCCCTGAGCTACTAAAAGAGGGGTTGGAAGCGGTTTCACTTTATTCAGTATCTTACAGACTTGAAGGGAGACCTGTTTTCCTTACTGTACCATTAAAGACCCAGTTTACCAAGGTCTCCCTTTCCTCTACATGTCTAATATTTCCACCAATATTAGAACCACAGACCTAGCTTTAACAGATAAACACAGAGCAGTGGACAGGAATGCTTATAAGGTAGAATATACGGCAGAACCACAGAGCAGTGGACAGTAATGCTTATAAGGTAGAATATAAGGCAGAACCTCCCATACCTTAGGAATAAATCATCTACAGCCACAACTCTGAGCTGAGATACCAGATGACTAGTGGCTTCTGAGCTTCCAAGCAACCATAAGTTGCCTGTTTTTTGCTTATTTATACTATTTACTGCACTTTTTTTTATTGCCTGCTGTCTACATTTATACTGTATGTATTTACAGTGTACTAAACTAGACTGTTGTACAGCAACTGTCTGCTTTATTGTGCCTGTTTAATCAAAACTTTACTGCTGTTTTCACTGTTTACAAAGCTTTTTTCTTAGTTATACTGTTTAAGTACTTACTGGCATTTTTCAATGTTTTTAAGCTATCTATTCTGCTTTTTCTGGTTTTCTGTCAAGCAGTATTTAACTAACTGATCTGTTAACTGTTTAAAACATTCTTTAGAGCCTCCTTGCTGATTTTCTGCGGTTTTAAAAATGTTAGTGTGTCCCTGCTATTTTTCTGCTGTTCGAAACACTCTCTAGTGTTTCCTGCTGAAACTAGGGTAACTAGTACCTGTAGCATAGTCCAGATACAGGTTTGCCGCTGCTGGAAAAGTTTGTAGTGGTTTGCTTGTTCTGAGCACATTTTCTAGGCCATCTTGGACTGGAAGTGGCCTATCTGCACTTTTGAAAGAGAACTGTGCTGATTAGGACCTATCTGGTAAAGGGAGGCCAGTCTAGGGCTTGGAATAAGCATCCTCATTGGTCCTTCTGAATCTTTTTAAAGTTTTATTTATTTTTAAGTTTTTAGCTTCTGGTAATTAGGCCCTGCATTTGAGAAGATTTCTGCTTGTATGCATGTCGGCCAGCAACACACTGCCATGCAGTTGTGCCCCAAAGCTGGATAGTTAAATTCAACAAATTTTTCCTAAAACCCAGGCAGAAATATCCATCCAGTGAGCTCCTCAAAGATCAGTTCTGAATAACCACCCCTAGTGATGAACAGTCTTCAGGCTAGCATTATTGACAGTTGGACTACCCTGTTTTTTCCTGCCAACCTTCTTGACTTGGTTCTCTTGAGGCAGTGTAGCAATTGCCTCATGTACACAGACAACCCTCTACTAATAATACACTCAAGTACAAAGTGCAAGAGATGTATTTACATACATCAAGAATCTAGAATCCATGCTCTCTCTCACTCAAAACAGTAACACGGAGAAGGTTGTCAACTCACCCGCCACTACATATGTTCATAGTACCACTACTCGTACACATCAAACAAGTAAATCCACATAAGCAGAGGTTCTCTCAAAAAAACTTACTGAAACACCACAGACCTCCAACACAAGACTGCTACAACTAACAGCATTCCATAACACACAGCAACACCAGTCTCTCACCCACCAAGCCAGTACGGCATAACACTCAAAAACCAAACTTTCTTCATTTGAGGCTCAATAGTGAGAGACACTGATGTCCCACTCATCAGTATGCACAAGGAGAAAGTCATAGTCAGCAGCCTGTCCAGTGCCAGGATTCATCAGCTCATGCATGCACTCAGGTCTCTCACAAACAAGTACTGTTATGACTCTGGCAAAGTTCATGTTGGTGTGAATGACCTCAAATGTACCTCACTGGTCTATATGAAGAGACACACGATTGAGCTTTCTGAGTACGTGTCCCAGGCAGGTATGTCTGTAGTCTTCAGCAGCATACTACCCTCACCTAGAAGGATGCCACAGTATAAACAAAAAAATCACCGATTTCAATAACTGGCTCAGTTTTTAGTGTCAAAGGAGATCCAGTTACTGTCAGCGTGGGAAGCCATGGTTGAAAAACTTTGCTGCTTTGCCAGAGATGGTTTGCACCCTGGCACCTCTAGGCTTTCAACTGCTGGCAAAGGCTCTTACCTCCCCCATATTGCCTTTTTTAGGCAAGGTCTTGAAAGTAATATTACCGATGTGAAATTAACCAATAAGAACAAAATAAGGGTCATGCTGCTAAATGCTAGGAGCTTAAATCAAAAACTGAACTCCCTGGAAACACTTCTATCACTAGAAGATGTAGATGTCTGTGTAGTCACAAAAACCTGGTTCAAGGCCTGAGAGAGTACCCCAGCCTTGTCAGGCTACAATGCCTTCCACACCTTTAGACTAAAAAATGAATGGATGAAAACCAAAGGAGGCGGTATTTCTATCTACATTACAGATACTTTTACCTCCAGTCTAGTTAGACTGGACTACTCCATGGAGTTACTCCAGGTCAGGGTGGGCAAGACCCCCTCCATTCAATTCATAACCAGTTTATAGATCCCCCTCCATGGGTCACAATGCCCATGTAGCCTACTTGACCAAACTGGAGACTATCCAAATTTTACCAAACACACTGGTTATAGGGGATTTCAATTTTCCCACCATCAACTAGGAAAGCTACGCTAGCCCTAACTCACTAGCATAAAAGTTCGACTTTGTTAATTCAAATGCCCTGCAACAAACTGTCCATACCCCAATAAGGGGAACAAACATTCTGGATCTGGTTCTCACTAACATGTCAAACAGATGCACTGCTACAACTGTCAGATCATTAGTTAAAATTAACCACAGATCTGTCACCTTTCAGTTGGCATTAACATCAGAACTCACAAAAGGTGAAATCAGACTAAAAAACTTCACTAAGGTAAACTACACTCTCCTAGGTGAAGGTGTAAATGCATTCCAAGCCCCACCCCAAGCTGGAAGAGGCAAGAACACTTTTCAATCATAGCCTACCCAGAGGCTTTGTTCCTTCAAAATGGAGAAGAGTTACTCCCCTCCACAAATGTGGCCTAGCAATAGACCCAGTGAATTACAGACCCATAAGCCTGACCAGCCTCATCTGTGAAGCCATGGAATGCATCATTATGGATCTCAAAGACATAGGTGACCTCCAAAACCTGTATCCTACCCAGTTTGGCTTTGTGAAGGGCAGATCCTGCCTGTTAAATCTGGCAGACTTCTTTGAAAATGTGATCAAGGCCATAGATGAGGGCAAATCTGTGCACACAGCATACCTTGACCTGGCAAAAGCTTTCGAAAATCCCACATTCAGGCATTACTGATAAACTTAGCAAAATGAATGTAAACCCTTCGTTGTATGATGGGTTGCTAGCTGGCTCACAAACTGGACACACACTATCAAAGTGGGCGACTCCACATCAACCAGCAGACCTGTTACCAGTGGGCTGCCAAAGGTATCAGTGCTGGGCCCCCTACTGTTTACTATATACTTCTCAGAAGTTCAGGTCAAATCTAAGGGGTTGTGGCTGATGAAGTATGCAGAGTGCAAAGTAGATGCAATCACTGAATCCCCAAATGTTAGTATACTCCAGGAGGATCTCTCACAGACCACCGACTGGTGTATGTCACAGTCAAACTTGAATGCAAAGAAATACATCATTCCTTTTGGCACAATGTCTACTCACACTATGAAATCAACAATACCCAAAGTACCCATGAAGTGGTAAGGGACCTGGAATCACAAGTTAACTGCGACCTTAATTTTGACCACCATGTGTCTACTGTAGTAAGGAAAGCTTTCTATGTAGTACACTTGATTAGTAAAGGCATCGCCTCGAGAGGAAAAAGTTACAAACCCCCTATACTTGGCACTTATCTGGCCCATAACGGAGTATAATACCCCATTTGGTAGGTACTGTACTAAACACCTGAAGCAATTAGACACACCCCAGAGGTTTCTGACAAAGATCTTCAAGTGGCTCCAGCATGTGCTTTATACAGACTGACTAAAGTCCCTGTCACTATACTCTGTACTGTATACACTTCTTAGGGGAGACTTATGCCTGGCCTACAGGGCAATCCAAGAGCCAAACCTAATGAACTTACTGCATATCCATAAATCAAATGGGACTAGGGCTACCCATTCCAGCGACCTAAATACGGCCTGTGACTTCAATAGGACATGCTGTTGGGACAGATTTATCTCCCAGCGACTGACGCATCTTTGGAACAAGCTACCAATTCATACGAAACAGAGCAGCTCTATGACACTGTTCAACAGGAACCTGGATGAGTGGTTGGGGTACCATACATTCATACCGGGAAAAGAGCCCACAACCTTCCTGGAAGTGGGCAGTCATCACTAAATGCAAATTTGGCTACTGACTAGCATTTCTATGGTATTACACTGGGATGAAACGGCTAGGCTTAAAATGACCTCTGGGACGATAGCCTAGTAATCTCCTATGATCCTACAGTGCGATTCCCTATCTTACTTTAAACATAACTGTGACTGAATGAGCATGTACTACATGGGTTTTACTGGTATGGCCCTCCTGGAAAAAGGAGGTGCTGCAATGCGTGAATGGTCATAAAATTCACAGTCCTTGGAATATCTATGGATCTAAACTGTTTTTAAGACTTGCTCTATTTAAACACAGCATCTGCACGTAGCTGCACACCATGCAATGGGGATTGGCACTGTTGTGTATAGACACAAACACAAGGTCAAAATTTCCTTAGATAACTGTTAAGGAAACCTCTTAAGCTTCCCAGCTTCTCAGTGTGCAATGCAGTTCTCACTGCTGCCCAGAGAGCAACCCAGCTGTGCTTTTTGAGGATCCGGCACAGGTTTCTGCCTCTAAACCTCCCACAGATTAGCTGATTTTACTAGTTTTACAACAGAACTTAGTCCATCTAGCCCGCCCACCACTTATTACAGAATACACCTTGCATAATGGAAAGTCAGTTACCCACAGTTTCTCCAGCCAGCCTGATTACATGGGCATCCTAAGGCAATGTAACAATTGCCTCATGTATACAGACAACCAACTACTCATAAAACATGCCAATAAAATATGTGAGAGAGGCATCTATACTATGAGTCTGGAATCAATGCTCTCCCTCTCTCACGTAACAAACCAAATACCAAGCGAGTTGTCAGCACCCACACTCCACTTCCTACACATACCAAGCACAAAGCACAAACCACATACACAGAGGTACTCACTAGAAATATAACAAAAGACCTCCCAAGTGCAAAGCTTCTGCACACACTACGGTCCCAATAGCATCCAATAAACATAACACATATCATCGTCTCACCCAATAAGACCCTAAGGCAAAACGTATCTAAACCAAATGCCTTGGTCATAGGCGACTCCATAGTGAGACACACAGATGCTCCTCTCACTAGGCTGGACAAGGAGAAGGTCATGGTCAGCTGACTGACTGGTGCCAGGAACCGCCAAATCATGCATACACGCAAGTCTCTCAACAACAATTACTGTTATGACTGTTATAGTCCACGCTGGAGTGAATGATTTGAGATGTACCTCACTGGACATATGAGAGACATGATGGAGCTTTCAGACTGTGTCCCAGGCAAGTATGTCCCTAACCCTAAGCAACATTATTCCCTCACCCAGGATGATGCTACAATACAAACAAAAAATGACAGACTTCAACAATTGGCT
Source organism: Protopterus annectens (assembly GCF_019279795.1). Lineage (NCBI taxonomy): Eukaryota > Metazoa > Chordata > Ceratodontiformes > Protopteridae > Protopterus > Protopterus annectens. The sequence continues at coordinate 1,242,557,768 of NC_056735.1, read as the reverse complement.
TAGCTTCTGATGCCACTCCAGGGGTATCCAGTATCAGACAGCCTGAGATATGGTCGACAGACTACTCTACTTTCCCAGAGATGGTCTTCACCTGTCACCTCTAGGCTTTAGGTTGCTATCAAAGGCACTTGCCTCCCCCAGAGTGCCTTTTTTAGGCAATGTCATAAGAACAAAATTCCTGACTAAAAATATCCTCCAGAAACAAACTCAGGGTTATGCTGCTTAATGCTAGGAGTCTAAATCAAACTGCATTCACTTGAAACACTTCTCACCCAGGGAGATGCTGTCTGCGCAGTCATGGAGACATGACTGAAGGCCTCTCAGTACCCCAGTCATGCAGGGCTACAATGCCTTCCACATGTTCAGACCACACAATAAACGTAAAAAAAAACAAGGGAGGAGGAGTATCCATCTTCATTAAAGACACAAACCTATAGATTGGTTAAACAGTATGACTCCCTGGAGTTACCCAAAGTCCAACTAACTGTAGGAAAGACCCCTCCTCCCACATCATTGTTAGCTATAGGTCCCCCATCATGAACCAAGAAAACCACACAGCCTGCCTGGACCTACTTGATTCACTTTCAGTACTGCCAAATACCCTGGTCATGGGTGACCAACTATCCTCACACTGACTGAGTAACATACATGAGCACAAATGTGCTCACCCAAAGGATCGTGGACTTTAAAACAAATGCTCTGGAGCAGATAGCACCCTCACAAGGGGCTCTAACATCCTTGATGTACAGCTCACCAACATGGGGGATTGCTGCACCACCCCAGGTGTGGAGCCCTCCCTGTTAAAGTCCAATCATAAATCAGTCTCATTTGAACTATCGAACCTGATCCACCCTCAGCAAAAAGGTTAAAACATTTTTCCAAAGCAAACTATAGCCTACTGAGCGATGGCATTAATAGCTTCATACCCATTTGTCAACACCGACAGCTATGACCCCTACACTGAGGTGTACACAAATGTCTTATATAAACACCTATACAAATATGTAGACTTAGCCATGCCAGAACGGATCAAATCAAGGTGCTCATGAAAAAATAAGACACCCTGAGAGACATCCAGCATAAATAGATTATACAATAAGAGAAGTAAACTGCTAATTGCTGTCAAAAAACAAGATGGAATGATCCCAGCAAAGGACAAACTCCCTCCAAAGCATAAACAACCAGATTAGACATTTTGTGAAGTCCTCTAAAGCTAATTACAAAACTAAATTAGCATCATTAGCTATGGTAAACCACAAAACATTCTTTAGCTATGTCTGAAATCTAAAAGGGAAGGCCCAGGTTTTTGCCAAACTAGCTGTGCCTGGTATCACTTATACAGAACCTGAGAACATAGTCAACCTGCTACCAGACAAGTTTGGCAAAATCAGCCCCCCCCCCCACCCGTCCCCACCAATCATACTCCATAACACATGTCACCAGTCCTCTGCCTAGCATCTCCAGACAGCAGGTCATAGCTGCACTGTCCAAAGCCAGAAACACAGCATCTATGGGACTGGACAACATCCCAGGCTGCCTATTAAATGGTCTAAAGAAAAGAAGTTATGTTCTTACTATAATGTTCCAGCTGTGTTGCCCATCTTCATTCCATTAACCAACTGGGTGCTGCCTTCTAGCTCAGGACGCCTGGCTTGAACTCCTCCTCCCTACGTGTTGCCCCACTGCTCTACAGTAACTCAGATCGAATTTGCCAAAAAGAACATAACTGCTATCAAGCATCAACTATACTACAAAAAACATGCAGATCAAATGTGTATATATCACACACAAGTAAAGAACATCAGGAACTCAAAGGAATAAAGATTCCTTGTAACTTCTACTAGGCTTCCCAAAGAACTGAATAGGGGTGGGGGGGCAGGAAGGTTAATGATATGATGGACAACACAAACGGAATGCTACGGTAACAGCATCATTTCTTTACCTGATGTTGTCCACATCATTCCATTAACCTGTGGGACAGAGTCCCCAGCTACTATAATCCAGGGTGGCCATCAATGAAGGATATTCCGGAGTACAGCAGAACCAAAGGCACTTCTACTCCTGGATATGTTCAGTTTGTAATGCGTAACGAATGTATAGCGGGTTGACCACGTAGCAGCAACACAAATGTCTTCAATACAAGCACTACACTAAAAAGCCTGAGACGTGGCCATGGACCTTGTAAAATAAGCCCTTACTAGACCTGGGAAAGGAAAACCTTTGAAAGAATAAATGTAATGCAGTCTTTCAAACATTTTGCCAATGCAACTTTGGTAACCGCTCTACCTTTCTTAGCATTTGAAAAGGAAACAGCTGATCACACTTCCTGAATGGCTTGGTTCTATGGATATAAAAACAAAGCTGCTTATGAACATCAAGCAGCTGTAAAGTGTACTCCCTTGTTTTGATACTCAGGAAAAAAAAATTAGGAGATTGATTGACTGATAAATGTTACTCTCTTTAGCCACCTTGGGTAAAAAGGAAGGATTATTATGCAGGGTTACTCTGTCTTTATGGAAAATCAAACATGGGAATTTTGCAAAATGGGCTTAGAGCTCAGACACTCTCCTTGCAGAAATAATGGCTACTAGAAACAGGGTCTTCCAGGAAAGAAATTTCAAAGCCACAGTGGCTGAGGGTACGAAACAGGGATGGACTAAAGCTTGTGGAATCATAGTAAGATCCCACGGGGGAATAGGATCCTTCACTGGTGGCCGGAGCTGAAAAGTGCCCCTGAGAAAGGCTTTACACAGTTTTGAAAAAGCAAGAGATGCGGACTCGAAACCAAAGTGAAAGTTGGAAATAGCAGCTAACTGAACTTTGACAGTACAGTAGCTAGCACCATCACTGAAAAGGGAAGCCAAAAAGTCTAATACTACTGACACCAGGGCTATAAAGGGATTCATCTGTTTTTGTTCAGCTCAAAAAGAAAACTTCTTCCATTTGCTCTTGTAAATTTTTCATGTGGAAGCCCTATGGGATAAAATCAGTATTTCTCAAATGGAAAATTGCCTGGGAGATCTAGACATCATTGGAAAGGGAGAAACCATGCTGTTAATTTCAGGGCCTGAATGTCTGGATGTGGATGCTCCGACAGATGAGAAGAGATCTGGACTTGGAGCCAACTTTACTTTGGGGGGGGGGGGGGCAAACCAGGTGAAACCAAAGAAAGGTGAACCAGGTTTTGAGGCCAAAAAGGAGTAATGAGGATTACCTTGCTTCGCAACCAGAGAGCTTTCTGTAGGAACTTGGAAATCAACAGAAGAGGGGGATTGGTATAGAGTATACCGGAGGGCTAAGCATGAACAAATGTCAGGACTGTCCTTGAGGATGGATCAAGGCAAAATACCTGCTCCATTTGTTGCTGAAAGGGGACACAAGATCGCAGCAAGGATGACCCCATTTCTGGAAGATCTTGTCGGTCATGGACTGATTCAGGGACTACTCATGAGGAATGCAGAAAACTCGGCTGAGCCTGTTTGCTAAAATGTTGGACTCCTCCAGAATGTGCATTGCTATCAGAAAGAAGTTGGTGGAAATCACCCACTGCCATACTCTCATCGCTTTTTGACATAGGGGGTAAGACCTGATCCCTCATTGTCTGCTGATGACCAAACCACTGACATGTTGCCCATTTGGACTGCAATAGTCCCCTGAAGAGGAAACCTGTCTAGTTCCTGCAATGCTAGAACAGCAGCTCTCATCTTGAGTACATAGATATGCAATTTGGTCTCCATGGGCATCCACATGCCTTAGGCTGTCCGGTCCAGACAATGACCCCCAACTACACCAACTGGGAGGTGTCCGTGGTCAACGTGGTGACTGGGGAGGGAAAAATGAATGGGCGTCCTTGAGTGATTGCTGGGGAATAAATCCACCAAAATACAGACTCCTCTGCACACACGAGACAGGCTGATAGGAAGATTCAAACGATTTCTGAGAAGTGACCAATGTACGGCCAACGTCCACTGAAGTATTCGCATCTGGAAGGATGCCATGGGAAGGAGAGTTATGGCTGCTGCCATGGATCCTAATGCCCTGAAAACCAGGGGGGGGGGGGTGGAGCAATCAAGATCTGGCTGACCTGAAACTTCAGATTTGATACCCTGCTCATTGTAAGGTAAGCATAGGATGTCCTTGTGTCTAGATGGGCCCCCTATGACATCTATGGCTTGTCCTAGTTTCATCTGTGATTTCTGTAAGTTGATGATTTTCCCTTTAAATTTCTCCAAATCTTTTGGGTTTCTAATACCATGATGGGAATGGACCCCATTCCTAAGTCAAAGTACGACTAAAGTTAATGAAATTAGTATTGTTTCAATATTTGATGTCAGCCAAAGTGCTCTTTGGAACATCCTCAATATGCCCAGTAATGACTCCTGCAATTCGTATGGAGTTACATGTATTGGTAACTTATCTAAATACGACTGTAGATTCTTTTGTAAGACCCCATTCCTCCTACTACTATTTAACTGTCTGGGTATCTTTCTTCCACATTGCTCTCATTTCTGCCTGCAGATCCTGAGATTTTATGACTTGTGTCTCTCCGTACACAAGTCACTGGGTGTGGCCATTTCAATGATCAATACTACTTTTGTCTTCTAGACAAAATGATGAAGTCTACATGACATGTGATCACCCATTACAGACAGTTCAAAAGACAGATGCTAGAAAACCAGATATAGTTGTCCATAAAAAGAAGATAAAAGTAGCACTGATCATTGAAATAGTCACACCCAGTGACTAGTGTCTTGTGCAGAGTGACACAAGTTATAAAATAACAGGATCTGCAAGCAGAAATGAGACCAATGTGGAATAGAGATACCCAGACAGTCCCAATAGCAGTAGGAGCAATGGGTCTTATAAAAAAGAATCTACAATCATATTTAGATGTTTTACGAATACATGTAACCCCATACGAATTGCAGGAGTCAATACTGGGCACACTAAGAGTCCCCTGAAGTGCACTTCTGGCTGACAAAAGATTGAAACAATACTAATTTCACGAACATTAACTGTAGCTTGACTTAGGAATGAGGTATATTCCCATCACGGTACTAGAAACCCAAACGATTTGGAGAAATTAAAAACTGGGGATTAACCCTGTTGTGACTAGATGGGTCCCGGTCATAAACAAAACACACAGTCAAAACTGGGGAAGACAACTCTACTAGCGGACCTGTTACCAGTGGTGTTCCACAGGGATCTGTATAGCCCCTCTACTGTTTGGTACCTTTTCCAGAAGTCCAGGTGAAAATAGATGGCCCACGGCTTACCAAGTTTGCTGATGACTGCAAACTGGGTGCAATCATCGATTCTCCCAAAGATGTCAACATACTACAAAAAATGTGTTTACACAAATGATTGGTATTAAAGCCACAACTTAAACTAAACCCTAAAAATGCAACATCATCCCCTTCAGGAAAGGAGAAGCCCCTGCTAATTACCACATTAATAATATCTCAAGTTCAGACCCAGTGGTGAGATAATTAGGAAAGCAAGTTGATAGCAGCCTTAATTTCAATCAGGTGCCCACAGTAGTAAGGAAGGCTTTCTACATTGCACATAAGCAAGGGTACAGCATCTAAAGCTAAGGAGGTTGCAATTCCCTTGTACACATCTCTAATCAGACCAGTAATAGAATACAATGCTCCCTTCTGTATGTACCTCACCAGGCATCTGCAGCAACTGGAGACCTCAAAGGTTTCTCACCAAAAAAATTTAGGGCCTACAATGAATGGCCTACATGGACTGAAGGCCCTATCACTTTACTCGGTATCATACAGACTGTTAAGAGTTGACCTGTGCCTGGCTTACACAGCAGTCTCAGACTGCCTTGATGAAGCTGCTGCACATCCGTAAATCAAATGGAACAAGATTCACTCTCTCTAGGGATCTTAACCTATCCTGCGATATTAACACGACATGCTGGAGAGACAGATACATCTCACAGAGGTTGCCACTCCTCTGGAACAAACTCCCAATTCACGTAAAACAGAGCTCCTTAATGGCCCTATTTAAGCGTAACCTAGACAATTGGATGGAAAACTGTAAATCCAGTGAAATACACTTTTGTGGAAAATACTGCCTAAAACAGGCGAGCAAAAGCCTTTCCTGGTACTCAACAGATGAGACAATAAGCATGTAGGTCTTCACTAACTTATGGAAATTAAACTTTACTTGCAGAACATCTCTCAAATGTATGAAGTATGCACATGAATGTAATGTCTTACTGTACTCTTCTAAACTGTTGTCTTTACTGCTGTTGATCCTGTGTTGTGTCTGAAAAGGGTCACTAGACCAGCTCACTTACCTGGTTAACAGTCAGTTTTGCAAAACATCCCTGATTTTGCCTCATATTTTTGCCCAGTCTCTTGTAAAATATTTGATCTGATAAATCACTCAGAATCTTGCCTCTTAACTCTCAAGAGTTTTGCAGAATGTCCAGATCATTGTTACATATTTTTGGTCTCTCTTGCTGATAGTCTGTGGTTTTCTGGCACATCATTGAGGTATGTACTCACTAAATAATGAAACATAGGAGTCCAAGATGTTCTGTTCTTCAGAAAATATATGCCAATGCAAAACCTGTTATTCTAGCGGCTTTCTACATTTATAAGAGCAGTATTTAAAATCTGTCCCCAATTTTGGCACTTTGCCCCCCCCCTTAATTATTGGCTTTGTCCTGAATTCTTAAGAAAAGCTGAGAAGTATGCAGAGGATTAGTCAGTCTAGTGGCAGGCATTAAAGTTTCATGCCTCCTTTTTCCAGAAAATGCATGCTGATGCAAAACCTGTTCTATTAAAATTTTAAATGAATAGTTACAAATTGTCCCTGGTTTTGAGCCTTCATTCCCCCTGCTTTTAGTTTTATCCAAAATTCTTGATTAAAGTTGATCAGTATGCCTCAGAAACACTAGCATATGTGCTTCCATGGTAGCCATAAGCTTGGGCAGCTTGAATAATTTACTACTCAAGTCTACCCAAGCTTATAGTTATCACAGAAACGCCAATGTAAATGATTCCATGTAACTGCTACTCTGTCGCAATTTGAGGACACACTGGGCAGCTCTTGAAGGTGTGTGTGTGTGGGGGTGGTGGGGGGGTTCCAGCACCCATGAACACATAAGTTAGTCATTATTGGAGAACTGATTATAATCCTCTACTTGTATGTAGTTGCCTACAGAACCTGGAATATCAAAAAGGGTATGCTCTATTTGACCAATCTCAATCAACAAAGGTGAACATCTCAGTCCTTTTAAATATTACTTCATGAATAATTTCTTAGATAAGACCCTTAGGATAGGCCTTAGCCAAGAATACAGCAGTTAATTTGACTAATGCAGGAGATGTCGGGAAAACATTTTGATTTTACTGTTCACAGACACCTGAAATGGCCCTTGGTCCATTTTAGTTCCTTAGATTTTAGCTTCTAAATATATATAATATTTGGTAGGCTATGCACATCAGGACCACTGCATCTGCCTTGAGCTCCTCTCTACTACATTTACTGACTACAGAACATGGCAAGGTCTTTTTACAACTGGATGGGTTATGTCAATGTAAATACTGTTATTCTGCCTACATCTTTATTAAGACTGTCTGCACTGCAATTATATACTACTGCTTCAAGTGGATCACAAAGTAATTTGATGTTCCTGAATGTCTGATACTATATGTAGTTGATGTAACTACTGCTGGGTAATATTTGCATGGTTTGCAACTGCTTTACAAAACTGCAAAATACTGTATATAAATGAATTATGTTAGTCATATTGAAAGTGGCTAACAGGTATACTGCTGCAAGACTGGGCTCTTTAATGTTATGTGGGATTTGTTGTACAGACTAGGTTGAAATTATTTTTAATCTTGTCCACTGTTGACTTCAAGCTTCCCACATGCTACCCCTCTCCCTCATAGTTCCATCTTCCCAGTTCCCTGGCAGGTTTTCTGATTTGCCAGGTGATCTCCCAGGAGAGCTCCTGTCCATGGAGGATAGGACAGGCAGGGAGCTACAACATTACGTGGTAAGGGATCTTCATAAGGCCCAACTCCTTCCTCCACAATGCTAACGTCAGCATTAGACTGGATTGGCAATGGGATGAGACTGAACTCATGCTGGACTTCTCAGCCCCCACTAAGTTTAGCATCATTTCTTTTGAGCTCGGATCTCCACTAGACCTGCATTAGCAAGACATCTAGGACACACCCACCCCCCTAGGACAGGGAAGCCCAGCCTCCCTACTTTAAAGTTAAACACCAGAGCCACTAATCAATGCCAGGCACTGCCAACCATTGTCAGGGCATTACCTTCTGTAGGCTATAAGCAATGTTTGTTATTCAATTTGCACTGCTTTGTACACAAGGGAAGGCAAGAAAGTTCACTATTTTATTTTTTCTGTTTCACATTTATTGTAGTTAATGCTCCTATGTTATGCATTGTGCAAGCAACAGGCCATGCACATCTGTAACGACTATGTCCTGCTCACCCCCCACTATTTCCATGTGAAGTGGCAGCTTGTTTTACAGTGCAAAAAAAAACTTTCGGAAAGTCCATAAAAATGTACAGTACAGATTTGTCTGTGGGCTAGTCCAGCTTTAAAAAAAAACACACTCAAGTAGTCTGTTACTGTGATGCAGTATCTAGCTACACCCATATCATGTATAGTTCTTAGCACCTTGTGTTATTTCAAGGATATTCTATCTAAACTTTCCAACTTTGTTTCTATGTGAAGCTAGACTATTTTAACTTTAAATCACTACAAGATCTCAGATAGTAGCAGGACTGATATCCCTGTACTGCTAGATGCAGACTCTTTCCCATCATTATCAGCACATAATTCAGTGAAATATTTCTGCTGACATTCCTATTCAGAATTACCTTCTTTACTTATCTGTCTGAATCTCTGGTGTGCCATCTTTTGTAGTGTCCAGCTCATTTTCCCCAAGCTGATTCTATTTGTGCACAGGCAGACTGATTATTTCACATTAACATGGTAAGTGTCGCCTGCTTCCCCATCACCAGTTACTCCACCACCTCCATACAGTTTATTACAGCAGTGATATTCACCTTTTCATGCTACATTACTTCTCTCTTAAACTATATTATACTACTCTGCAGTACAAAAAAGTATTATTCCCTCATAACCTAACCATTGAAATACACTGAACATCTGCAGATATGGACATATTCCAAACCAGTTTAATTTAATCAATAAAGATACGCGTCTCTCTGAAAGCTAGGTTGCTTTGCATTTTTGCTCAACAAGGAATACAGACTTTTTAAACATCTTTATTAAATCATCACATTTTAAGATGTAACATGCGTTTACACACATTAATAGTAAAGAAAAACTACAGGTTTCCATTGTTGTATTTTCATCATACTCTCCACCACTGCATAAATTGCTCAATTCCTGCCTTACCTTAAACTTAACTTCTCCTGAACAGTATCATTCACACAAAATCAAAAAAGTCTCGTTCCCACAAAATCTATTTCCATGAAATTTGCTCCTGCTCTTTTCTAAAAATCCCACCTCCATTTCTTTTATCTCCTTTAGGTTGGAAATAGACTTTGATTTCTATTTTCCACCAATTGCTTTCTTGGCAGCTAACACTACACTTACCAAGACCTGCTATGTCTAGGCAATTCCAGTCCAATATTGTAGGTCAAATAAACATTTCCTAAGATACAACCATTTATCCCTCCAATATTTTTGTCAAAGTACTGTGTAGGGAAATTTTAAAATATGCCAACTTGTATTCAGATGATTACCTCTTTCAAACCTATCCTACCATCCAGCATTTGTTACTTAACTCAGAAAAAATCCACTGAAGTTTATTTGCTGTGTAAAAATACATATGCAAACACTTGTGAAAAAAATCTCAAATATTTTAGACTTTGTTGCATACTTGGGAGCCTTGCAAATTTCTTCCCTTGAAATTGCCTTTACTTTCTCTCTTCCCAATATTTTCTAATCTTCTCTGCTCATTTGTTACAATCATGCCATATTTTATATGCCATACTAATGATCTATTTTTTCTGCCTCTGTCCTACATTTAACTAAAAACTATGTGGGTGGTCTTTCACTTAGTCCCCTATCCCCTTCCTCTTTGCCTAAACTCATGGCCGTCCTTCATGGGGAAATATTAACATTTGCTTTCTGGGATGGTCCAACTGGGCAAATACAAATACCTCTTTTTAGTGGGTGCCTGGGTAGAAAGGTTCCATTCAAATTTTAATTAAAACAATACAGAGAATAAGGTAACCATGACATTTTGTATATATACAATGAACAGTTACATTTTTGCTAACAGATGATACATGTATGGTTAGGTTAGTGCTTGCAGTTTGCAGGTTGGTGCAACATTACAGAATATTTAGAGTAAAGTAGGTTTAAGAAAAATCACATGAAAAAAATCTATAGACACACAGGAGTGCTACTTGTTAGATGATGCTTCATATGATCAGTATTTTGTGTGATAGGTGGCAACATGTTTCAGTAGTACTGATGGCTTTAATTCAGTCAGTGTAGATAGTGTTAGAGTCACAGCAGCAGAATGGAATGAAGTGAGACAATAGATCAGATATACCCAAAAGTGGAGTGGCAGTGATGTGGGTGTTCAGGAAGAGTGCAACAAGAAATGGGTGTATCTGGGGAAGAGGGATCCCAAATTAGTTGGGGATGAAGCTGGAGCTGAAACATAGGCATTTTAGGTATTCATGGAGTTTGATCTTATAAGAGTTACTTTTGTTTATTTGTTTGATGACAAAAGGTAAAGATTTCTACAGCCTAGAGACATAACAGGAGTAGAGAAACATCCAGCATGGTTATTTATCTTTGTTATTGTAAGGAGTAACTTGTCTCCAGACTGGAACTCTCTCCTGGTGTAATATAACAGAATGCTGTCTAGACTAGGACTGAGGTCAGGACTGTAGATTAGATTATATGATACGAGTAGCAGTGACAGAGCTATGTAAAGTGAAAACTCAAGTCAGGAAAGCTGCTAGAGTGCTAGGCAGTGATGAGTTAAGATTTGTTGCTGGCAAATATAACTAACTTGCTAGAGCAATGTTCAAGCTGGCTGTGCTTGATATCTTGGACATTGGTCAGAACTGGGGCAGCACATGGATTATCTTCACAAGCTCAAAGTTTCAAAACTTCAAACTGCAAATGGCTGAGACCACAAGAACAAAGTTTTGAAACTTCAAACATTTTGAATGGAGATTGCCATACAGTACAGAACGGGAAATGTACCAATTTCCTCACTGTACTGTGATCTCGGAGTTGGTATATTTATTTAGCAGGGGGAGTTGGGGGTGAAGGGGGTCTGCCACCCCCTGCAAAAAATTTTAAAAAGATTTTTTTATTACTATTTCGAAGTTTCAAATCTTCCATCTTATAGTCTCAATCATTTGCAGTTCAAAGTTTAGAAACTTCAAGCTTGTAAAGTATATCCTAGCACATAGTAGAGTTGGGAGAAATCTGAAGCAACATGTTTTCAAGTAAGGCTAGTAAAGTAGGGAGCTGCTCTGATGGCAGTAGGTAGTCTATACCCTGTAGTCCAACCTTATGCTTAGCCTCATCCCACACTATTACCTTTCCCTCTCTCAAATTACTTGTTTACAGTAGTATACATGCACATGCTGTTTGCCAGACTGATCTCTGCTGCTACTTCTCATCTACGACCGAGGTTCACATTTTCTCAAACTGTAAAATCTGAATACCTTTTCAAAATCACTCAACAACTTTTAACTCGCATTAAACATACACAACTATATACAGGAATGAAGTTTCTCTCTAAATAGGAGCAGTTGCTCCAAACTGATGGCTATACCCACATGCAATACAAGTTCTAAAGTTATGGTTAACTATTCTGAAGCATATTAGAGTCTACATTCTTATTTACTTAGTTTGTTATCAATCCTTATCTCAATTCCCTCCCCATATGTGAAAACAACTTGCATGCTTTCAGTAATCATAACTTTTAGACTTTGGAAAAAGTACACTGGCCACCCTTAAACAACTAAATTGTGTACAGTTATATTTAATACTTTAAAGAACTAAAGATGCTGGAGAGGCAGCTATCCCACAGTTTCAAATTTATTTTATTTTCACTGAACTGTCAGTTTCCCAAATTAAAAATTAAGTATATTACATATTATACATTTCACTCAGAGGACACTGTTAAGACCCTTCATGATTAATTTCAATCACTTGCGAGATCCTTGTATCAGACTAAAGGCATTCACTAATGGAAAACAGTAACTTTACAAATACAAGAAAGAAGTCATGTAGACTTCACTCAAAATACATTGGTTAGACCTTTCATGTTTCACTGATTGTTCCTTATCTCTAGCAAAATCTGATGTAATGGAAAAAAAGGCTAGTAACTTCGCAGATATAAAACAACCATGTTTCACATTTTTCATAATTTCCAATTGTTTTTGCTTTTCTTGCATATTTGCCTTGACTAGGACATTAGCCTAGATATTCCCACTGTAAGACAGAGGAAATTATCTTATAAATCTACACATAATACGACCAAATTCACTTTTACATCCCCCTAGCAGTCCAGCATCACATTATATTAACTTGTTTTTTGACAGCCTTTTTTAAAGCTTGTTACAGTGTAAATAAAGCTTGGACAGTTTAAAGTAAGAAAACGCTAACTAATATCACTAGCATACACAGTGATCAGTGATAAAGCTTTTCCTACCATACATTTAAATATTTCTGACTGCTTTATAATTCAACATGCAGTTTACATCACAAAATGTTTTATGCAAATATTAAAAACAGCAACCTAGTTCGATTACAGGTGCTCATGTGCTAGTAGCTCATGACACACCTGCTCACCATCACTTGCTTAAAATAACAAGTGCTCATACTCAACTTTTACATAACCCTCCCAACATCCAATGCCATAAAACTATATGGTTCTACCAGGACCTAACTCATACACCTACCCAGTTTCCTTATACTCCCCCTTTACCTAAACTTACACTACCCCTTCCTTACCCTAAAGTTCCCAATTGCTCCCTAAACCAAAAAGTCCAAACCCCTCACTAAACATAAAATACTCTCAAGCTCCCTAAACCTAAATTCCCCTTCATGTTTCTCCCTCTAGTTGCTTGCTCAAGCTCATATTCAAGTTTGAATGCAATCAGCCTGCACAAGTTATAAAGCACTCAAGACCCTGGCTTTAAGACAGAGTTTTTGAGCTCTTTGAACTTGAGCACCTGGGGTGTTCCAAAGAAAGAAAATCAGAATCAGGTGGTTACCATACCAAACAAGGCCAATAACCAATGAAATACCAAACTTGTAGTGCTCCCCAAAAACTTTTATACAAATGTTACTTCTTTGGTCTCTTTAGTGTTCTCCTAAACAAAGCAATGTGTGCTATATACTTTATAGAGTTCTCCTACCACTTTGACTCTGTCAATCCATTTTCAGTCTTGTTCAGACACTTATTGCAGAACAGTAGTTCATGTGTCTAAATTACATGCAATAGGACTGCTGATTTTCAGTTCTCCAATTTACTGACCAATTTCACATTGCTGCTGATTCTGATCATCTCATCCTCTCAGCACTAGTAAGTGGTCTCATTCTTCTGATCAGCTCCTGGAATTTTTTCTGTCACTCAAGCATTTCCTTTGGGCAATAAAAAAGGCTGCACTATCAAAGTCTTTCTATGGTCGTTGGAACAGCTAGAAGACTAAGATTACTGGCTAAATTTTTTTTTATCATTTTCTCCTTAGTTTGTTCTGCATTAAAAATGTCTTTGATCCTCCAGGGAAAATATTCTGAAGATGGCTATGTTAACAACTTGAATCTCCCACCTGCCTCTATTCATCCCAGATTGTCAGAATAAACATACGTCTCCTATCTGGTGCATAGTGAATAGTCCACAAACACCATAGTACCACATTTTTTTTTACTTTTCACTTCTGCAACAGTTTTGTCAGGATCAGCACTTTCTAATGGTATGACTACATCTTTACTACTACAGCAAACAAATCATGCTGTGGAATACCAGTCCAGGTGCTTAACTATACATTCATAAAATTAATACATTCTACCATTCAATTTTCTAGTATAGCAGAAACTCTGAGATTTTTGTGTGTTCTGTCTTCTAACTCTACTCTTCTTTTGAAATAGTTCTTGGCAAGCCTCATGTTTAGCCAGTGTTCAAACTCAATTTCTGCAGTGTTATGAGCTTGTGTAAATAGTTACTAGATTATAAGCTTCCAGAGCCTTTTGTCATTCAATCCTATATACTCCTGCAGTGTACGACTTACTTTAAGCAACTCTGATCCATTTCATTTATTTTTTGTCAAATTACTAGAAAACATCTCCTGTACTAAAGTTGAAACCTGAAATGCTTTTTGCTGAACAGCTGCAATGTTCTTCCCAACCAGAGCTTTTCCCCATTTTCTGTTAATTTTCTCTTAATTTCTCCAAATTTTGTCTTGCTGTGCAAAGATTTTTTACCCCAATTGATTTTTTTTTTCCTTTTTTAAAACAATTCCATAGTTTTCACATTGAGGAACGCTATAATCAACCTGCTGATCAGTGTGCAGCCATACTATAGGTCCAAGGAATACAAACTTTTGGAGGTGCAGTCTAATTGTGCACTTGTAGTTAAATGATCTCTCTTTTTTAATCATATTATTCTCATAACCACTGACTTAAAACAAGCAGCCACCTTTACTACTGTAACAGCTACATAACAAATAAGATTTTTGCACTTAGAGGGTAGAACTCCAGGTATGACACAGGCCTTCAAAGTAAAGGTATTCCCTTAAGGCTTGGTGCTGAATCATCTATTTTCATTTCATACAAACAATTTACTATGAAAAAAACCACAGCAGCTTAAAATGAGTCTATATGTAGATAATCTAATTCTACCTAAAGAATACAAAACAACTGGCCTCAAGTCTGCTCTACAAAAAGACTGAAATATTCTGGAACTGATGTTCTACTAACAGGATGGCCATTAATGCTTAAAAAACACCACTGTGACATATATTTTGGGCCAAATAATTTCAACCTCACACTGAGCTTATTTATTTTTTAGCATTCTATTACTAGTAAAGTCTGAAAGGGTAAGAGCCCACTTTCAGCAGAAGCTCAAGGAGAAAAGCTCCAAAGTATTACAAAGCATTTTAACATCAATAATTTTACAATCTTTAAAAATACAAAAAATACAGTTGAAATAATTATACCAAATGACACAAATAAAAAACATTGGTCAAGAACAGATACAAGTTATATGATAATGATTTAATGGAAAAATTCAAGCCAGTTTAGAGAGAAATTAAAGGTTAAGTTAGTATAATACAAACTGGAATTGCAATACGAAGTGAGAAAAGCAGGTGTAAGGTATACTTAGAGAGAAAGCCAAGGAACTGAAATTTAAAGAAGGAAGTGAGTGAGGAAGGGAGAGAGTAAGGAGATGCAAGGTGTGAATATGTATTTGTTCACATTTAGGAATATAGTTTATTCAGGTACAGAGCAAGAACAGAGCCAGCTTTTTGCTAGGACGTCTTTCAGAAACGTTTTGTAGGATGGGAGGAAGGGTATTAACCTGTTGGGCAGAGATGGAGAGTTCCAGGCCTTAGAAACATGATACAAACACAGATAATGCCCAGCAGATTTGATAGGTTTGTGCACGGACTGGAGTTTTTTGGTCACTGGATTGTAATGACCAACTAGGAACATAGTTGTGTAGAATGTTTACTGCTGGACAAGTAGATAGACTCTGGATAATTTTATTAGTAAGAAGCTGTGTCTATGTTAGCTGAGAGAGTGCTAGACAGTGGTGGGCTCTGAAAAGGGTATTTGATGCAAATTTAGCAACTTTGTTATAGCATTGTTGAAGTTTTGATTTTTGTGATGCCTTAATGTTAGTAAGGATTGGAGTACCATAAAGAAGTGTGGGGAGGAGATTAGTAGTGGCAAGCGTAGCTTTAGTTGCGTCAGTGAGAGAATGTTTGGCTCTATAAATCATCCCGAATTTTTGATGGGTTTTTCTTAAGCAATTTTGTATATGCAGGTCGGCTTTAAGCTGATCATCCACTATTATCCCCAAGAATTTTGTGTATTCATAGGACAGGGACTTTGGGGGAAAAGGTAGTCTTTTTGGGGGGGGGGTGAACATGACTTGCGAGTTACACAGCCATGTTTCAGTTGCTATTAAAGCTTCCTGAGTAATTTTTTGAGGTGTGCCACGTTGTCAGATGTGTAAACGTGTGGAACCATTTGGGTACTGCATTAGGGAGGCTTGCTGGGTGGCTGCGGTGGTGCAGCGGTTAGCATTGCCACCTCACAGTAAGAGGTTCTCTGGTTCAATCCTTGGCTGGGGTGCCTTCTGTGCGGAGTCTGCATGTCCTCCCTGTGGTCGCGTGCATTTCCTCCAGGTGCTCCTGTTTCCTCCCACATCCCAAAGACATGCTGTAGGTGGATTGGACACTCTAAATTGGCCCTAGGTGTGAGTGTGTGCCTTCTGTGGAAGGTTGGGCACCAGGCTGGCAGCTCAACACTGTAAAATTCCACTGCCAATCATGAGCGGACAGCTGATCCGCTGTGGCAACCTCTAACTGGGAAAAGCCGAAAGTAGAAGAATTATGGAGGCTTGCTGTGTGGATGTGTGAAGGGTGTTGGTGAGAATGGACCAAGGATAAGAGTCTTGTAGTGCACCAGTGGTGACTGCGAGATATGGAGAGAGGGTAGAGTGCCATTTTACTGACTGATACCTATTGGACAGGCAGCTTTTGAACTTAATGTAAATTATGACAACCAAGGTATTACATCAACTTTGATTAGGTTCACTTAAATTCTAAAATTTCCTTGCTACTGAAATTCATAAGGATACTGCTACCAATATACCAGTACCTAGATTAGAATGTGTATTACCAATTACTGTCCTTTCAACACATAAATCACTTCAGCTGCTGAAAATAAAACACTGAAGGTTCATTCATCTTGCAAAATATCATTACTGCTTGACGATACAACTGGCTGCCCATTACTGCCAGATCCTCATATCTCAAACACACTAACCTACAAATTATTACTACCACCACATTTAGCAAATACGCTTACGATACTGGACACACCTTGTTCTTTTTTTGTAAATGCATCTTTATTACATCCAATAAGTAAGAAAAGAAACACATATACAACATTTTTCAATACAACAAACTGACAATTACACCTAGATTAATAGCAAAAACATTGTTCAGAATTTACTAATTCCATATCACAAAGCAAATTGGTATAAAGAGCAGCAGGCGCTCTCCAGCTCACTGCATGATCTAATCTCATATCACCCCATTTACTTCTCATTTTAGCTCAACTTTTATGATCTTGGGCACAAAGTTAATTTCCTTAAGATCCTGCATAAGGCCAATCAAATCTTTTACCTTAAAGAGGAATGGCACCTGCTTCTACTTACTAATAATAATTTCATAATGATTTTAGCCAAAAAAAGCTAAATATAAATCCCTCATTAAGGATCAGTTCTCAGTCTGGATCCAAGCCTAAGGGAAACAGGCTGTTTTATTTTACCTTTCCATAGGGTATTCAATAACTCGTATTCTTTGTCCAAAAGCCCTAACCTGGAGTTACTCCATAAAATGTGAAACCAGTCTCCTACCTCCTCAGTGGCATATCAACACTTTAATGACCCTCCCCTAAACATCTTTTCTAATCAAATTAAAGTATTAATTTACTTAAACATTTCCAGCCAGAAAGAGCATATTTTTTGGAAGATATAGCATAATTAAGAGCCAGCAGCAAAGTTAACCAATTTATCACCTATTCATTTGCAGCTCTTTCCCGTTGATTTTGAACTTTTGCATTAGGTTTACTCTAACCCCATAAGTATTTTATATATCTGACATATAGCAAAACATATTAGACATTCCCGTACTTATTTATCCATAAACCAAGTTATCAGCAAGGGACACACCTTCTTCCCTTTGGTAAAAAGCAGCTTTCATTTTGGAAATTCACTTAGCAATCGCCCCTTATATAAATCATCCCACTTACATTTCTTTAAAATTGTGCCATGAATGTGTCCATCCCTCACTCAAAAGCTGTTCTCAAAACATTAGTCCCTGAATAAGTATCTGTTTTTGTCTTACTATAGGAGTAAAGCAGGTTTGCAACATTTGGGGGAGGGGAGGGTTGTATTATGGCAAGTAATTAAATACTAGCAGTGCGTATCGTGAGAAGAGGGCGACTGATCAGATGTTGCTGTGTTTGCATTTTGCATTTAATAGAAAGCAAGTACATAAGTAGTGGATGTAATATGTACGGTATGAAAGTTGAGGGTGGACTGTATGAATACTTTAAAAGACAGGTGTTTGAGCAACTGTCTCCCCAGGTGTCACTTTCCTGCAGTTAAATTCAATCTTTTTAGGGGTGGACTTCCCAACCATGGGATGTGCTTGAGGGTTGATCCCATCTAAGTCTGTTTTCTGTGTTATTTTGTGCGTTTATGTGCACTGATGTGAAGTGGCAAGTGAGTTTTGAGAAACAGAGACAGGAGAGTTGTGTGTCT
Organism: Protopterus annectens; assembly: GCF_019279795.1. Taxonomy (NCBI): domain Eukaryota; kingdom Metazoa; phylum Chordata; order Ceratodontiformes; family Protopteridae; genus Protopterus; species Protopterus annectens. The sequence goes on along the minus strand of NC_056735.1, from coordinate 1,242,539,199 downwards.
GTGACTGCTATATGTAGAGATCTTAACTTTTAAACTAGCCAATATGTTTGCTAAGTTGATGCAGGTTGCACTATCAAAGGCTCTATATGGTCTTTGGAACAGCCAGAAAACTAAGATGATTACTGGCTAAACTTTTTCCCCCTCTTTAGACTGTTCTACATCACAAAATGTCCAGGGAAAAATATTCTGAGGATGGCTATATAGCAACTTGAATCACCAGCTCTTGACTACTCTAGTTGCTTGTGCTACACACTGTTGTATTAAGGTTATTCATATATATATATATATATATATATATATACATATACATACACATTATATATATACATATATATATATATATATATATATATATATACATATATATATATATATATATATATATATATATATATATATACACACACACACATATATATATATATATATATATATATACATACATATATATATATATATATATATATATATATATATATATATATATATATATACACACACACTTCAACATTGCTTAGAGTGGTTAGTCTTGCTGTCATAGCTCTTAATGGGTCTACTTCATTTCACCTAACTTCCAATTCACTGACTCCCATTTGACTGAGACCAAATGACTGAAATTTCATTTCACTGACAGTTCATTTCACTGACAGTTCATTTGACTGACAAGTATTAGCAAGAAAATGGAATATGCCCCCTTCCCCACTGTAGTGCGACCCTGGAGTTAGAATATATAGTTGGGGTTGTGTGGGGGGCACAGCCCCCCACAATGGGGGGTGTGGGGGGCGAAGCCTCCCACTTACTTTTCTTTTACTAAGCAATATTATATCAAAACTTAACAATATCATATGAAATGAAGTGGGGGGCTGTGCCCCCAACTATATATTCTAACTCCAGGGTCGCACTACAGTGGGGAAGAGGGCATATTCCATTTTCTTGCTTATAATACTTGTCAGTCAAATGAACTGTCAGTGAAATGAAGTGTCAGTCAAATGAAATTTCAGTGAAATGGGGTCAGTGAAATGAAAGTCAGTGAATTGGAAGTTAGGTGAAATGAAATAGACCCCACTTAATACAGTTTTTAAGCATCTTTATTAAACATGACATTCTTGAAAGGTGACATAGGTACACATGCAACAGAAAAGAAACCATAACATTTCCACTGTTTGCATTTATTTTTTTTTATTTATTTCACATTTGTTGACTGGGATAATCCGACTGGATACCTGTCCATTTTCAGTGGAGGCCCAGAGAGAAAAGCTCCATACATACAAAAAAACTGTTACATTAATAAAGTTAAACCTCTGTTACAGAAACAATACTTAGGATAAAAGTCATTCTTCTTCTTCTTTCGGCTTTTCAAGGTTAGGGGTCGCCACAGCTGATCACCTGTCTGCTCATGACCGGCAGTGGAGTTTTACAGTATCTAGTTGCCAGCCCGGTGCCCAACCTTCCACAGACTACGAAAACACTCACGCCTAGGGCCAATTTAGAGTGTCCAATCCACTTACAGCATGTATTTGGGATGTGGGAGGAAACCGGATCACCCGGAGGAAACCCATGTGACCACAGGGAGGACATGCAGACTCCGCGCAGAAGGAACCCCAGCCGAGGATCGAACCAGAGAACCTCTTGCTGTGAGGTGGCAACACTAAATGCTGCAAACACTGCAGCCACCCATAGGACAAAAGTCATTCATTCTGTCATAAAAATCTAATTTGTTATAGAGTAACAATTAGGAAGCAATGTAGGGGTGGCCAAAAGACCTCTTTAGCACATGTTTATATTGCCAGACACTCAGGATTAGAGCAAGGAGACAGCCATTGCCTTTTAAAGTACTGTTTTAGATTTTTTTGAATTGGGTTAGAACGGGTTCTGAAGTAAGTTACTGCATGCAGTAAACATACTTTTTCAACAATTTCCACACATTCCAACATTAAGCTCTGCCCTCCTTTAAACCTCACTCCTCCTCCAGAGCATCTGATATGTGCTGTCGTACAAATTCCATGTATTTTTCCGTAATATTTTCCTTCCCATTCCTACAGATCCTATCACCAAGTTCTTTCATCGCCTTTACAATATTCTCCGTTTCAATTATAGCTGGTTTAGATCTTGACTTCCATTTTTCTATTAATTATGTTTTTGTTACCAAGTAATATTAAACTTTGTAAGGACTTAACATGTCTAGGCAATTCAGACCCTGGGTCCAGATATTTTATATTACACGCGCAATCTGCCATCTCTGTGTAAGACTCTTGGAAGCTGAAAGTGAAACAAAGCATATGGACTCATTTTGCATCAAGGAAAGGACACAAACTATTTCATTTATCCTACAGTTTAAGTCATTTAAACTTGGAGTCATTTCCGGTGCCAACTTCTAAGGTACATCTGTCCTTGAAGTTCCTTCCCAGTCTCATCTCCTATACACCTAGTCTTGGAAGCTCCTCCCAGGCTCATCTCCTCTACTCATTTTACTTGGCACTGATTAATCAAACTGGGAAGGCCCTTCCCTTAGAGTGTTAAAACTTGAGTTACCCACTGTTTTTAGTTCTTTGTATATATTTAAGCTGTACACCCTCATATGATACATTTATTTCAGCATTTTCTGCCATTTGTCTCATTCTGTATCAAACATAACTTGTTCTGGGACCTTAGTCTTGCAGCTATATTTGTAATTTTGAGAAAATTGTGAATTACTTCAAGATCACATTATACCGCATTTCTATTTCCATAAGTAGAATTACTTATAAAAGTTAGCTGTTTGTGCATGAAGACAATCTGGGACCTTAACACTGTAGTTTCATTCAGAACCGTGGAAGAACTGTGAGCTACTTGAGTTTCATTTAGTCATTTATTACTGCATTTTTCTGCAAGTAACACTACTCTGCCTAGTCTAGTACCTTTGTAATTTGGATTGCAATAGTAGCAGTACAGCAGTTTTTGCTGCAGTATTTGTGTTTCTGTGCTTTTACAGCTGTTTATATTTCAGCTTTACTGCTAGTCCTATATGCTGCTTAAAGATACATTCCAGTGCCTATTCTGTTAAATTTGCTACTGTTGATACATTTGCTAATGTAAACTCATTGCAGTTTTCTCCTGCTCTCATTGTAAAAGCTAAAGTTACTGAAATTCTAACTTACCTGCGGGTCAGTGTTACAGTAATAAGTGAAATGGGATTTGCTACAGGTTCTAAAATCTGAGCTCAGCTACTGGCATCATTTGCTTGGATCCCTCTCGAATTCATCTGCTATACCAGGGGTGTCCAACCTTTTGGCTTGTTAGGGCTGCATTGAGTGAACAGAAATGGTCTTGGGGCCGCATATAAAATATATCATATAGTTAACTCTTTTGTTGCTCCGGAAGACCATAGTCAACCTCCTGGCTGTACTGTAGGTGCATTTGAACAATGAATAAATGTAATAAATGCCTAATATTTGCCTTAAAATTCTAATTCTCATTCTAATTCTAATTCTCTAATCTATATATATATATTTTTTTTTTTTTTTTTTTTTTTTTTTTTACAAACAGATATTCACTACAGCACTAGCATTTCTCACTGGGAAAACCATTCCAGCAGTCCAACTACGTAAAATGTCAACATCAGCAGTCCTACACAATACTATAATCCACAAAAACATCCCAACAAATTTGCAATAAAGTAAAGAATTCACATTACTGACTTAATAAAACAATTCTGAATACGCTACAAGAGGGTCTCACCCAAACAAATAACTGGTGCCAGAAATATGGCCTCAAGCTAAATGCCAAAAAATGCATCATCCCCTTTCAGGAGAGTGATGTCCCCACAAATTATCTCATTAATAACAATGTTGTAAGCATGCAATAAGTTGTATGGTACTTGGGCACCCAGGTTGATAGAAACCCGACTTTTGACCACCACGTTGTCTCCGTTGTAAGGAAAGATTTTTTTACATGGCCCACTTCATTAGTAAGGTTATCTCATCCAGGGACAATGAGGTCATAAAGTACAGTTTTGTACCTACCATAAATGTAGATGTTCGAAGATCCACATTGCTGCAGTCCTTACACTTGGGTAGTCCGCTGTCCTCGGTCGGCCCGAATATCAAAGTATTAGGCTGACGTCGGTCAAGGCGCTTAAGACTGACATCAGGACGTCAGGGTACAAATGCGCATGACCGACGTCATATCCTCAGTCTTTTCTTGCCCCAGATGTCAGAAGACCCTAAACAGAAAGGTCAAAACCAAAAGATAGCAAAAAACAACCAACCACCCTTGCACTAATCCTATGAACAATATATACAATATTCACAATATTTACAACCCAAACCACACAACCGCCTCTAACAACAGAGGGGAAGGAGGGAGGGTAATTGGACTGCAGCAATGTGGATCTTGAACATCTACATTTATGGTAGGTACAAAACTGTACTATGTTCTTCATCTCACATTGCTGCAGTCCTTACACTTGGGTAGAATCCCAAAGCAGAGGTAAGGGAGGATGGCAAAACTATAAAGTAGTAGGAGCTGCCAAAATGCCCTGTAAAATAGCAGTGGCAAACCCAGCCCTAGATTTAGAGTAAATTGGAAGGTGGTAATGCTTAGAGAAAGTATGCACTGAACTCCAAGTAGCTGCCTCCAAAATATCTTTAGTTGCCACCCCTTAAAAAGCTGTAGAAGTGGCAGTAGCTCTAGTGGAATGAGGCCTAATCCCAGCTGGAATCTCCTTACCATGATGGGAATAACAGAAAGCAATACAAAACCCAATCCACTTAGAAATAGTTTGTTTTGACACAGGCTTGCCCTGAGAACCCAAAGCAAAAGAAACAAACAACTGCTGAGACTGCCTGAACCCTTTAGTTCTGCTCAAATAATATCGCAACTGCCTGTGTATATCCAAGGTGTGCAAAATCTTTTCCCCTTTATTTTGGGGGTTTGCATAAAAAGTAGGCAAATGAATAGTTTGGTTTAAAGCCACACTAGAAACCACTTTAGGCATAAAGGAAGGATTAGTACGTAAAGATACCCTATCCTTATGGAAAATTAAGAAAGGCTCAACTGCCATAAGGGCCTGTAATTCAGAAACCCTTCTCGCAGAGGTAATGGCCAACAAAAAAGCAGTCTTCCATGATAAATATTTCAACTCGGCAGTAGCTGCAGGCTCAAATGTTTGTAGAGTGAGTTTCTCCAACACAAAATTGAGATCCCAAGCAGGAGTAGGAGCTCTACGCGGGGGTCTTATATTCTTTGCCCCTCTAAGGAATTGCTTAAACAAAGGATGAGAAAACAATGGTGGGTCACAGTCATAGTGGGCAGAAATTGCTGCAGCATGAATCTTAATAGAAGAGAAGGACAAACCTTTGTCCAGTAACTCAGCAAGATATTGAAGAGCCACACTTAAATTAGGCTTAGCAACATCAAATTCCTTTGCTGTACTCCAAAATAAAAATCTCTTCCATTTATCTGCATATACTTTCCTTGTACTAGGCCTTCTGGCCTCCAAAATAACATTCAAAACTTGCTGCGGAAGCTGAGACCCTCCAGGGTTTAAAACAGAATATGCCAGGCTGTTAGGTGAAGAGAGTGAAGTTTGACATTGAGTAAATGACTGTTCTCTTGAGACAGCAGGTGTGGAATCGAGGTAAAGGCCATGGAGGCTCCCGAACCAGACTTCTCAGTAATGGGTACCAGTGCTGTCGAGGCCAATCTGGAGCTATTAGAATCATCTTTGGCTTGTCCTGTCTGACCTTTAGGAGTACCTTTGGGAGGAGAGGCAGAGGTGGAAAGGCATACACATGAAGATTGTTCCAATTGAAAGAAAGAGCATCCACTTTCCAAGCTGTGGGATGAAACCTTTTTGTGCAAAACTTTGGCAGCTGGTAGTTCAGTGGAGAAGCGAACAGATGTATGTCTGGAGTTCCCCATGACACTGTCAATTTCTGAAATACATGAGGATCCAATTTCCATTCGTGGGGATCCATAATTCGTCTGCTCAACACATCTGCTAAGGAGTTCTGTGCTCCCGGCAGAAACCTTGCCTGAAGATTGAGCTGTAAACTGAGAGCAGTCTCCCACAAAATCATTGCTTGTCTGCATAGAGGATAAGAATGTGTTCCCCCTTGCTTGTTGATGTACCACATGACAGTTGTGCTGTCTGTTAGAACCAACACCTGCCCTGGAAGAAGTAATTCCTTGAAAGCTATTAATGCAAATTGGACTGCTAACATCTCCTTCAAGTTGATATGTAGATGTTGTAGTCTGGCAGGCCACTTGTCTTGTATCCACTTTCCATTTAGATGAGCTCCCCAAGCTTTGTCTGAGGCATCTGTCGTTAGAATCTGACTCGCCTCTGGCCGGGTCACAGAGAGTCCCTTGTTTAGGTGACATTCCTGAGCCCACCAGAAAAATTCCTTTTGAATGCAAGGTATTATCTGAATGACAGTGTCCATATCTTGGCAGTGCTGTGTCCATACATTTTTGAGATACCATTGTAGCTTCCTCATATGCAGTTTGGCATTGGGAAGCACCAGAATACAAGATGCCATGAACCCCAAGGCTTGAAGGACTGTCCTTGCTGTCAGCCTGGACTGATGAGACAAATGATGGAAGGGAAAGATTCTTTTGTTTGTCCGGGGTCAAAAAGGCCATCTGGGACGCTGTATTCAGTCTCACACCCAGAAAGCACATGTCCTGAGAGGGTACTAGACTGGACTTTATTTCGTTCACAGAATACCCCAGGCATCTTAGCACTGCTATCACATATTGCAAATGATGAAGAAGCTCGTCCCTTCCTTTGGCCAGAATCAGGCAATCGTCCAAATAAGGATAGATCTGTATTCCTTTTAGCCTGAAGAAAGCTATCACTGGAGCCAGAACCTTTGTGAACACTCTGGGCGCAGTAGATAAGCCAAAGGGCAATGCAGAGAACTGATAATGAGAAGTCCCAGCTCGAAAACGCAGATACTTCCTGCAACTTAGCCTGATAGGAACATGAAGGTAAGCCTCCTTGAGATCCAGAGTCACCATCCAGTGATCTTTGCCCAGCAGAGGTAAAAGCTGTTGTAACGTCAACATTTTGAACTTGGGAATGTCCAGATAAGTGTTGAGGATAGATAAATCCAAAATTGGTCTCCACGTGTTCCCCTTCTTTGGTACTAGGAACAGGCGAGAATAAAATCCTAGGCCTACTTCTGGCAGAGGGACCGGCTGTATGGCCCCTATTTGCAGCAGCAGAGAAATTTGTTTGTAAGCCTCTATTCTTTGCTGAGGAGGAACGTCTGGCATGCCTTTGAAAGGAGGCAAGGTATGGAAATAAAACCTGTAACCTTGGTGTATAATATCCAACACCCATCTGTCCTGGGTAATTAAACTCCAATTTTCTTTGAAGAGTGCCAACCTTCCTCCCAAAGGTGCTGCCAGACAAGAAGGCTCTGGCAGCTGAAAAGGTAGGTCATTGGGCCTGCTTACGAAAGGACTGGCCCCTGCCCTCACCCGAAGACTGTGCAGGTGAACTCCCTGTTCTAGGTCTGAAAGAGCCCTGAGCTCTACCCCTCCCACGTCTGGATCTTCCCCTAGACTGTGAATCATAAGAAGGGTACGTCCACCCCTTAGCAGGCCAATTCCTACTAAACTTCGGAGGCTGAACTTGCAAAAAATCTTTAACAGTCTGCATAGACTTAGCCTTGTCTTCCATTTTCTTTAAAACTGCCTCCACAGGTGAACCAAACAATACATCAGACTGTAAAGGAGCATCTAAAATCCTTGTCTTAACATGGTCAGATAAGTTCTGATCCCTCAGCCAGGCGTGCCTGCGAAGAACTGACCCAGTGGCAGCCACCCTAGACGAGGCCTGTACAGCATCAAATCCACATTGTAAAGAATGCTTACCCACCTGTTCAGAAACATGTACCAAATCTTGTAATTCTTTACACTCAATGCCTTCCGCCAGAGCATCCACCTTAGACTTCAATTGAGAAAGAAGATAGTTTTGATATTTCAACATGTGAAACTGGCAATTCAAAGCCCTCATAGCTAAGGTGGAAGAAGTATAGACTTTCTTTCCCCATCTATCCAAAGCTCTGGCCTCTATCTGGAGGAACCGGATTTTTTACCACAGAGGCCTTGACACCCTTAGGTCCCTGACTAACTGTTTCTGGGTCCGCCCTAAGACTCTTATACAGATATTTATGAGCTTCAGGCACCCTGTAATACCTGTCCGGTTTAACAGGAGCAGGAGGCAAAGAATCAGGATTAAGTGAAGCCTCTGCAAACACATCTTCCACAACATCCAGAACAGGTGGTATAGCCAAAGGCCTATGCTGGGGTAAAAGCAAAATTCCCTAAGCCTTTTCCTGGAATCAGAGAAGTCCTGACCTTCCCACTTAAAATGTTCCCTCATGGAATGAAGAGTCTCTGAAAAGAAAAATCCTCTGGAGGAGAAGCAGAAGGAGTAGAATCATCCACATCAGAATCAGAATAAGGAGAATACTCCTGCAAGTCTTCAGTCAAGACTCTGAAACATCCGAAACCTGCTCAAAACTCCCCAACTCTGGTTCCACCCTAGGCCTCTTATCAGGAGGGGGCAAAGAACCTCTAATCAAAGTAATTAAATCTTCTGCCATTTTGAGCATGTGCTTCTTGGGCACAGATCCTGAAGAACTAGGAGTGACACCAACAGAAGCTAAGCCTGGCCTGCCTCTGGGAGAAGCCTTGGAAACAGAAGGAGAGGGCCTAACCACCCTAGGAAGGGAGGGGAGTACAGTAACCTGAGAAGCCCCTTCAGCCTGACCTGCCTCCTGAGAGGCCACATCCTGCAATATCAAAGTCTCCCCCTGGGACGCCAGAGAAGCCTCCGGCGGAACCACCGGTTCCACTGGCGCCTCTAAAGAACCGGCGTCCGGTACGGACGACTCTTCCTGCCTGGGTTTAGCTGCTTTGTCTTTGCGCTTCGAAGAAGCGGGCGTCGGAGCATCCGGCGGCATATTGTAATTGCACCGCTTCCGAAGACCAACCTGGCACAATCTAACCTTCGCAATAGTGTGCTTATTAAACCTAGCACAAAGCGACACCCAACAACGTCGTGCTCAGGCCCCAAACAAGGAATACACAAAGTATGATAATCTCTATGCGGTATCTGTTTCCCACAAGAAATACAGTTATTCACTTTTTCTGACATTCGGTAAACCACTGAGGCAAGAAAAACTAAAATATTCCCCAACGGGGTACTTAGCCAACTTTGACTCTGTCTGAAACTCCGAATTCGAAAAATTTCAGAACGCCGAACGGCACTTGCAACGCTGCTTCTGCATCGGACCATGCGGCAAAAAAGACTGAGGATATGACGTCGGTCATGCGCATTTGTACCCTGACGTCCTGATGTCAGTCTTAAGCGCCTTGACCGACGTCAGCCTAATACTTTGATATTCGGGCCGACCGAGGACAGCGGACTACCCAAGTGTAAGGACTGCAGCAATGTGAGATGAAGAACATCATCCCTGTATTCTTCCTTTACAAGAGCAATTATTGAGTGCAGTGCCCCTTTTGGCATGTGCCTCAGCAAACCACCCTGCCAAAAGAAAGACTACAACCATTTCTGACAAAAAAGGTCAAAGGACTAAGTTCACTTAGTTATCCAAACAGACTAAAAAGCTTCTTGCTTTCCTCTGTCTCTCACTGGCCCCTATAAATATCATTGGCTTGCTTTCCAGGCTAAAAAAGATCCTGCCTTAAGAGACTTCCTCTACCTCAGAAATACTGGTTATACTTAAAACGCTCACTACAAAGACCACAGCCTTCACTGCAACATAAACAAGCCACTTTTTATGGACAGGTTCTTGACACAAAAACCTTCAACTTCTGTAAAAAGCTCCTCTCATTATCAATGTAGTTCAGCAACACAATGGCTGGATAGATGGCCATAATTGTAGTCCTTGGGTAAGAAGCACAGCCTTTATCACACCAGATGGAAAATCCACATACTAACCTTTCCCAGCTGGATGGCTAAGATCTAATATTGGTTACTCAAGTCTAGTTGCCCAAGAAGAGGGGCATGTTTAACTAAGAATTCCATTTGCAAAATTATATTCAGTATACATATTAAATCTCTCTCTCAAGCACACACACACAACACACACAAAAAGCGCCTACTTGTAAAACAGGCAACCTCAGTAATCGCATGACACCCACTCACTGAATGAAATTGTCTAGAAGTCAAAATACCTAAAAAAAAAAAAATAAAATAGAGATGGATTCATCCATGTAATTTCCCACCACCAAAAGGACCATCAATAAATCAACAAACAACTGCTCGGCAAAAAGTAAATCAATAAGAAAACCATAAACTATAGCATATAACTTGTGTCAATCCCCAGGTTAATCCATACCAAAAGATCGTTTCAGAGCTCCAGCTATGTACAAACAGCTTTCTCCTAAAAAAAACTTTACTCATTGATATTTGCCTTGCTGTAATTATAACTAAAAAAAAATGTTTTAAGTTTATTCTGTACCTCAATGATTCTCACTGTTACGAGATGTAATCTCTGCCATATTGTAGGAGTACTACATCCATAATCTGCTGTCTCTCTCTCTCTCTCATGTATTGTATTATATTGTTCTGTGTTATTTTTGGAGCTTTTCTCCCTGGGCCTCCGCTGAAAATGGACCTGTGTCCAGTCAGACTTTCCCGGTAAACAAATGTAAAATAAAATAAAATAAATAAAAATAAACTTCCCTCCAATCTAAAGCCATTTGACATTCAGAGATTTTAATTTGTGCAGAAGTTACTCAGACTGACAGTTTACTGAGCTGTAACGCTGACCTTCGCTTTTGAAAAAAAACAAATTCCCAGACTTTGTCAATAGCTCAAAGTGTAGAGAGGATTATTTATTTATTTATTATATATTTACTTTTGTAAAACATCTTTAAAACTGTTAAATTGATTATACACCCAGAAACACAGAAAAGTTATTGTGATTATGTAAACCACAGACTGCTGCAAGAAATCAAAGTCACATTAGCACTCTATGCTTATGTCCGAACAGATGAATCATACCTGTCAATTCCAAAAGAAGTAAAGTAGCTTAAGAAGGTTATTTGCAAGGTTACATGGCAGTTGATATTGGAAATAAGCAGAGATATTAAAAAGGCTCTGTTTTTCATAATTATGCCGAAAAGTCTTCCAAAGTAAATACAACTTCTGATTTTGTCCAAGAAATCTGGACAAAGCGAAAAATAAAAGTGGGACACATCCCCAAAAATAGTTATGCATCACAGACACCATTGAAACAACTGCAGCTGCAAACATTATACATCACTTATAATCTTTCTATCCCTTTGTCAGTTAAACATTATATGGCTCATTCAGTCCTGCCTTCTTTTGCATAAAAGAAAACCATGCTTTGAAATGACAAATGCATTAAAAATAATAAATAAAACACATTGCATCAACATCCAGCAACTTCCTACCTGCAAGCAAACACAGAGCTTTCACTGAATCTAGGGCTGCTTGTTTCCCCAGAATGACAGCTTTCCCTAATTAAGTCTAATGGTATACAATCTACCAGTATCTGGACTACCTGAAATAAATTAAATTATGGCCTGTAAATTGAAAGTACACTTTGTTTAATTAAACTATATTTCTAAGCCCACTTACTATATTTTTTCAGTAACATCCCAATAACCATTTCCAGGTCACTTTACAAGACATTGGCAGTGGTAGACTTGGCATCCTTCAGAACCCCACAGGCCCACGCTAATACATTGTCCATTAAATGTAAATATCCATCCACTGTAAATGGCAAGAAGCTAGGTCTTAAAAAATCTTCTTCTGGCATGTGTACCCAAGTATTAGGTTTTGAAACAAAAACATTCTCCACAGTCCGTAAGTCTCTGTCTTTAATAATCATCTACTGTTGCAGCACTCCCAACACATAAGCACACACACACTAAAATCCCCAACATTTAAAAAATGACATTGTGCCCACTTGATTTGCCATTATTGATGATCTGCCAAAGCTATGCTTACTGTTGTCCAATCTACCACTGCTTAGAACCCACCAATGAAAAAACAGTACTAGGTGCTTTTTGTTTGTCTGAAAAAACAGTACAACTTTATATGGTACAGTCCCACATAGTCAGTCCACTACTGACCCATTAACCCTAGGCTGCTGTCTCATTCTTACTCCCTGGAACTGCATTACCTTGGATGACTACTTTTATTTCCTAAGCAAAAGACACAAATTGGAAGATGAGGCAAAAATGCAGACATTCTTTGAAAATCCATACAGTTAAGAGGTATGAGTTCATGTTCAATACAACACTCTCCCTGTCAGGAAAGCTGCAATTTAAAGAAAGTGTACTCAATGTATGATATATTTGTGAGGTAACGTGTTTGTGTTCAGTAGGTAGACTGATCATTGTTAGCCTCTTTGTGCATGCGTCTCTGTCATGCACACATATACACACACTCTTCTACTTTCACGCACACAATTCTGCTTTCCTGCATGCACTCACTCCATACTTACCTATTAACACAGGTAATTGCTGTCCCTTTCAAAGGCAACAGAGGCAAATCCATGCATGAGTCCCTCTTCAGCAAGAACACACACACACTGTTTGGTGCAAAATAATGGCGCAAACACACTGACCCTTTTTTGGCTCAAAAACAAAACTAGAAGGGTGCTTTGGCGCATGCGCACACCAACATTAGGGTTACAGGTCACGGAAGCGAAAAACACAAAACAAAAAAAGTGTTTTGGGGCATGTGTACATCGATGTTGCAGTTGGAGGTTGAGGGCCGCAGGCAGCCCGTGGGCCGCAGGTTAGATACGTCTATGCTATACACTGCACAGAACTACCAGAAACAAGGGTCGGGGAAGCATTGAAAGCACGAAATTAAGACAACAGCTTTTCATCAAAAAGGGAACAAAAAAGTTGTGCTGAACTGCACTTGGTTTCCCAGTGCCATTGGACTTGCTCTTTTGTGGGCTGTCTGCACAAGAACTTTTACTCCAGTAAAAGACCTGGAAAGTCTAAACAACCTTAGAAATCCAAGACTGAGGCTCAACTAACCAACAAAGTGCAAATATACATACCTTGAGCTGCAGTACACCCGACCAGGAAATTTCCCCAAACCTTAGTAGTAGGTCCACGTAAATATTATCCGAAACAATCTCCAAGCAGTTATAGTCACCCCCTATCTCCCCTCCCCCACTCCGATTCCTATCAAAACCACGAACCAGCACTCCACCACAACTTCTGTAGCCAGTCTGAATAAGATGGTTTTCTTGATACAGTGTAAGAATTGCTACATGCTGCCTGACAATCTATTAGTCAAATAGCATAACACAGTGCATGAGAGATACACATACTTAATGTAAAAGGCAAACATTTTGGAAGCAGAAATTTCACACCGTAAACTCAGAGACCACAATAGTCAACAGTACATACCTCACACCAAGGGTAACACAATACATCATATGCTCAGTTTCTAAAGATCAACTTGCCTAAATCTCAAACACCTACAAAACGCAACAGAGGCACAAAGCCCACTCAGCAAGTTAAGCCTACTTCCTAACATAACTCAAGGAATCACAAAATCCTGAGCCAGTAAGGCAGGCATCTACCCAAAGAAATATTTTCAAAGCAACTTCGCTTGTAAGACATATAAATGTACCCTTTTACCAGGTTGAGTATGGAAAGGGTAATGGGTCACTTGCTTGTCTGATGCCAGGATTTGTCAGATCACACATGCATTCAAGTCCATGAACAAGGACCAGTATAACTATGTCACAACACATATGGGTGTCAACAGAGGAGTATCTGGTTCAACCAGTGAGCTCCCTGTCTTGGCCCAATGAATTAACAGCCAGCTCTAAGTTAACACCAAAAAAAGGTCTTCCTACAGACAGTAGCCAATCCATGCTGTCCACTCTTGCTATTTACGTGTAGCTGGGCAGAAGCCAAACAGGTCCTGTCAATGTGCCCTGGCATCAACCCTCCATCTCATTTTTTGAGAAAAAAATATTTTTTTTTAAACTGTAAAAGAAAGAAAGACAGAAAAATGTTAAACTGTAGCAAACTGCTTGCTGCAATATAGCAAGCACTTGCTTCAGTTTAGACTCCACAGTGACTGCAACAGCAATCAGGTTTGACCACAAATCCAACACTGGCTTTTAAGAACCATCAGAATCTGCCATTCACCCCCCAACACTCTGTTCTTTGGACAGTTGCCCCTCTCAACCCACCATAGCTATATTACTGGATGTCAATAACTTGAGATGTACTTCCCTGGCCTAAATGGAGAGATGCATGGAGTTCTCAGACTATTTGTCCCAGGCAGGTATCAGCCTAGCAATAAGCAGCATTCTACCTTCTCCAAGGATGATGCCGCAATATGAGCAAAAACTAATGGACCTCAATAAAAGGGTTAGCTTTTGGTGTCATTTGGAGGGGGTGTAATATTTATCAACCTGGAAGATGTGATTGATAGACCATGCTGCTTCATCAGGGATGGCCTGCATCAGCCCCTTTCCAGGGGATTGCTTACCGGCAAAGACATCGCTAACCCCCCCAGAGTGCCTTTTTTTCAGCAAAGCCAACCTGATGAACTTGTCAACATAATAAATCAAGTAAAGGAAAACATGAAGGTGTTACTGATCAATGCTAGGAGCCTTAACAAAAAACTCCACGCCCTGCAAGCCTTTCTCATCCTGGAGGACAAAGATGTCTTTTTAGTGACAGACATGTTTAAAAAGGCAGAGAGCGTGCAGGCTGTGCAGAGCTAAAATGCTTTTGACATGTTTATACCATCTACTGCGCAGAAGCAGAAAAAAGGGTGGAGATGTCTCAATCTTCATCAAGAAGAAATTTATCAAGGCTGGTAAAGCAGCACAAAACACTAGAGTTTCAAAGTGCAAATAACCATCAGAAAGGTGCTGTACTATATAATAACTAGTTGAACAGAAAAATCCCAGCAGCAAACTACTAATGAACTACCAAAGATACTGAAAATACACTAAATACCCAGTCAGGCAGAAGAAATGCACGTAATTGTAAAAAACAAATAAATGTCTTTAATAAAATGTGCACGCTTTCACAATAGTTAATATTGCTTTATCAGACAACTAACTACTCTTACAAAAACAGTTTAGTCGTATGAAATACAAATTAACCAATCACTTTACAGAAAAAGCCCTCCGAAACAGATAAACATTACAACCATCAGTAACTACTTAAAAAGACACAAATAAAAACAGACACACAGATCACCATAGAAATGTTAGAATAAAAATAAAAACTAGTTTCATAAAGTTATAAATATTAAATTAGTTTTTCCTTTTATTATTGACATTTGTTTATTCTTTTACATTTCAGCACAGGTTTAAGTGGGACACTATCATTCAGTCCATAACCTCTGTGTGCCCCTAACCTTAGAATCCATTGTAACTCAATGGTCTCAGTCATATTATCCTGATCACCCTGTCTAATACTCTCATGTAACACAGACACAGCACCTGAAATAGGAGCTTATGTTCTTCACTAGTAGATATTGCATGCTTAGCCAAAGCACTGTGATCGTAGCCTTTTCTAGTGCAGTAGACATGATCCCTGAAATGTTCCCCGAGATGTCTACGCTTCAGGTTTTATGTAGGGAAAACCAAAAGACATCTCGGGGAACATTAATGGCTCACTCCTGCCTTCCCTTAAATTTTACTCCTCCTAGTGATACTTATTCTGTACATCTTCCTCACTCAATTTCCATTTCTATACAATTTGCTGTTTCCCTTTCTAAATGTCCCACTGCTGCAGTTATCTCCATTACAATATTTACCACATCAGTTCCGTCAGTTCAGCTTTTGATTTTCATTTCCTAGTAAACATTGTAAAGTCTTGTCTGGACAATTTATACCTTAAATCCCAACTCAAAGAATAAGTTCCTTAGTTATAATCATTAGCTTCTCCATACAGCAAACCGCCATTGGATAACAGCTGAACTCGAATCACTCCAACTCAGGAGATAAAGCCTGGCATGCATGGAAGGTCAATCCAGTCCCCAATAAAAATGCACCTAATTTACAAGTCTTGCAAAAAAGCTACTGGAATAATAAAAAAATACAAAATTTCCTGATCAATTCCCCTAAACAATTCTAGAAGGAAGTCAACAGACTAACATCGAAGAGAATCCAAACAAACCAACAAAATAGGCTATCCACATTCTCATCTTCTGAATTCACCAACCTACCAGGGGATAAGGTCCACAACTCTCCTGGACATGGGCAGTCATTACTAAATACAATCTTGGGTACTGACTACAATATCATTGGTATTACATTGGGATGAAACTGCTAGGCTTGTAATGACCTTTGAGTAACCTCCTATGAACTTTTTCCCATACCACAAGCCCCACTACTACTACACCAGAACTTCAGCTCTACCTACATCAGTCTTACTTCTAACATAGTAATACAAAGATACCAAACCTCTTTTTCAACACAAAAACTAACAGTCTCAGGTTTTGACCGCCTCTAGCACTGGTGCATAACTCACTGCAGGAATGATTTATATTCAATTTCTGCCTCAAGCAAAATATGATACTAAACAAGCAAACCCCACCAAAACTCTCAAAAAAAATCTCTATTCTCCCCATAGTAAGGACAGTCTTAGAAAAACTCCTCTACTTACAGAGGACTCAATATACTAGCACCTAGAACCTTCCCCCCTACAAAAAGCATGGCTTCTGGTCAGCTGCATGAACCCTAAAAGCCTTATGGCGCCTTAATGATGAAATTGTTTTAGATATGGATTAATGGTATAGATTAATGAAATGTTCACTGGTGCTATCTTCACTGACATTTCCAAAGTCCTTGATCTTGTGGATCACAACATACTCGTATAACACTGCAAAAAAACATCAATCTTGAAGCCCTCCCTTAGTTTAAGAAACAAGTACTCAACCAACATTTCTGCCAAAGTTTACTCTTCTTTCTCTCCCACAGCCACTCTCCTAAAAGGAGTTCCAAAAAGGATGTATACTTGCCTCCTTACACAAACTTCCCTTTGACTTATCGCACTTCCCCATACTGCTCCACAGTGATGACAGGGTTCTAGTTCATAACACTTCCTTGCCACACTCCTAAAAGATTTCCAGTGCAACCTCCTCTCACTGATCCACTGGATCAACACGAACAGCCTTCTCATCATTTCAAGCAAAAAAAAGTATGCTCTTGGGGACTAGGCAAATAAATCACCCAAACTACTACACATTTTTGACTGCAAGAACACACCCACTGAAAATACAAACTTTTTAAAATACCTAGGTATCTGGGTTGACCCTTTTCTAATCACCACCTTGACAAAATTACAATAAAAATTATTTCACTTCTCTTTTCAGCCACTAAAATCTCCCCCTTCTAACAATGACTCCCAGAACAGCAATAGGAAAATGTATGCACCTAAGCCAGTTAGAATATAACCTTCTCTTAGTTGCTTCTGCATCAAAAAAATTCTACATGTATCCACTCACTAACAAAACAGAGATTGATAACAGGCTCTCAAATCAGAAACACCATTGCAGAATACTGGAAAATGCCAACTGGCTCCCACGAAAACAAAGAACGGACTGTTCTTAGGATCACAAATATTAAACTACTAAAGGGCCAAACACTTTCACGTGTAGCAGCCAAACATATTATAGGATCATAGGAGGTTACTAGGTTATTGGCCCTGAGGACCTTACAAGCCTAGCCAAAAATTTAGCCTATGTTCCAACAAGTCAGCACCCAATGCCCCCATCCATCAGTCCAACAGGGACACAGCTGGAATTCCAGGGATGTATTTTCTGTTCCCCATCCAGTTATCCAGGTTGCTCTTAAAAAGGGTTAATTGGGTACTCTGGTTGACGTGGAGAGGGAGTCTGTTCCACAGAAGGGGGAAGTCTCAGAGACAAATCTGTCCTAAGAACAACTCTTACTGATGTCACAGACCAGGTTGAGGTCACGTGTGCAGATTACTAGAGTGGAGCTTGACTTGCAGATATGCAGCAGTCCCATCGTGGAGGGGTCTGAAATTGCTTTCTATGCCAGACAGAGGTCAACTCTGAGCCTGTATGAGACTGAGTAGAGGGACAGGGCTTTTAGCCTATCTGTATAGGGTAGATGTTTGAGGCCCTGGATTCTCCTGGTGAGGAACCTCTGTGGTCTCTTCAGCTGCATGTGCTTTGTGTGGTACATGCTGAAAGGGGCAATGTACTCAATAATGGGTGTTATAAGGGAAGAATACAAGGATGTTATGACCTTGTGGATGCGATACATTTACTAATGAGGTGGGCCATGAAGAAAGCTTTCCATACAATGGAGGCAATATGGTGGTAAAAACTCAGTTTGCTATCAGCCTGGGTGCCCAAGTCCCTCACGACTGACTGCATGCGTAAGACCTTGTTATTAAGGTGAACATTTGTGGGGACATCACTCCCCAAAGGGCATGATGCATTTTTTTGGCTTTCAGTTTGAGGCCATGTTTCTGGCACCAGTCATTGGAGGATTGCCCACATCACTAAGGGAATTGATGACAGCTCCCACCTTGCAGTCATCTACAAACTTTGTCAGCCATAGTCCACTGCTTTTGGCCTGCACCTCAGAAAAGTATATACTAAATAACAGAGGCCCCAAGACTGAAACCTGGGATACATTGCTCCTTACAGGCCTACTGCTTGATGTGGCTTCCCCTATTTTGACTAGGTGGGGTCTATCAGTGAGCCAGTTTGCTACCCATCCGGTAAATGGATCAATGCCTAGTTGAGAGAGTATCTATTATACCCGAGTGGGGAATAGTATTGAAGGCTTTGACCAGACCAAGGTAGGTGGTGTGCACAGTCTTTTCCTAGCCCATAGCTTTCATGACTGTCTCAAAGTAGTCGACCAAATTTAACAAGCATGACCTCCCACTGACTAAACCAAACTGTGGGATTGAGTGCTTGGAGGTTGCCAATGTCCTTGTTAATTAGGTCCATGATAATCTGTTCCATGGCCTTGCAGATCAGGCTAGTTAGGCTGATGGGTCTATAATTTCCTGGACTGATCGATGCTCCAACCTTTGTGCAAAGGGATGACAGTGGCTGTCCTCCACTCGGGCTATGGTTGAATAGAGTGCCTAAATTCTGCTGCAAGTTCCTGCCTGAGTTCATGTAGTATGCAGCCTGGGATGTTATCGGGGAAGCTGTGTTTTTTTTGTCATTGAGAGGGCACTGATTAAATGCTCCCTAGAGATAAGGGGAGGGGGGCAGGTGCTGGGGATGTCCTGATTTACTGATCGGGGAACAGAGTGGTGAAGTTTTCACTGAACCTGTCTGCCAGCAGGTCAGCTGCATCTATGGCGTTTATATATGTGGTGTCCATGACCACTAGTTCTGCGCAGATCTGACCTTTGAGACTGCAGACACATGTGAAGAAGGCCTTATGACCGTCTTTAGTAGATGTGGCCAGTTTGGACTTGAAGTTTGCCTTGGAGGATTTCACTAGTGCTTTTATTTGCTTGTTCAAACAAAGGAGAGATTGCTTCCAATTAGGTAACTGCTCCTTCTTAGTCCTGGACAGCAATTTTTTCCTTTCACTACAGACAAATGCCTTTCCATAGTCTCAGAAGCCATAGCTTCACTGCAACCTCTTAAAACTACACTGCACCGACCATCTACTTCTTCATACTAGGTCCCAGACTCGGTGGATCTATCCCCTACTACAAAGGCAGATCATGCTAGCCAATATTTTTGCACACAGCTAAAAGACCATCGCCACAAACGCTCGAAATGCCAGTTACACCCAATCCTTCCCATCACACTAACTCCTGCCATGCCACTTTTCTAGTTTTTATACTTGCTTGAATTCATTCGTCATTACTCTCCTTAGTCTTGTTAGTGCACAAGAACGTGCCAGCTTGCAAATATTTCTACAGAATAGCTATGAGTAATACTCAAGCTTGTTTATAACTGCATATCATTGCAATGTATTCTCTGTACAATCTTCTATGCTTTTACAGTGTAAATCTTAATTTGTTGTATCTTGCTTTCTTTTCCAGGTTGATGATGCAACTAGTCACTTGTGATTGGTGCTCTATTGCAGTTACCTAATTTTAAGTAAAGTAAAATAATGTACATCATGCATTTGACAGGATACCTGCTTTTGATATTAAGGAATGGGAGAGACTGGCTGTTACTTGTACTAGTTTGCGTTATTTCCAAAAAGAGGAAGACTGTAAAAAGTCTAATATTTGATGCAATTAATTTTCCATTATGTAACATTGAATTAAGTTTTATGATCATATTCTGGGCCTTTAATCACTCATGCTGACTGGTAAACCTGACGAGGTCTTGAAAGGAGGACAGATGCAAAACAGGCTAGTGATGACATTAATAAGACAGTGGAGAGGGACAGAAATTATTTTAATTTCACTTGCCTATATTTAGATGACTATTTCTAGATGCCAAAATGCCTCTCTACAGGGGGTGACTATGGGATTATGCAACGGGGGGGGGGGGGGGGTGCTCTGTTTACTGTCTTCATTTTTTTCTAGTTGTTGAACGTCCTTTAAGATGTTCTGAGATTTATTTTTAGTAAAGCATTTTACTGGGTTGAAATTACTTGAAAAAAGTCTTAGAGTGGATGATTTGATATTCCAACGGAAGTGAAGGAAAATGATTTTCAGCACAGAGTTGTCTTTAGACAACAGGCTGGGAACATGGCTTGCCTGTACACAAACAGAGTTCACTGGAAGATTAAAAGGAAGCACAATATGCTCTGTTAAAGGATGATGTTTTAATATTGACAAGAGTAACAGGCTAATGCAATCTGGGCAACAGTGAGGATTTCTTCTTTTTAATGCAATGAACAGATGGGACTGAACTCTTAACAGGAGTGTTTGCTGTGCAAACAGGTTTGATAGAGGTTAACTTTAGTGTTTTGCAGCTGTAGATATTAGTGTTAAAGTAATATGCTGTAAACGGGAAAAGCTATGGTGAAACAGGGAAGTTGTGATTATTTGAAATACCTACATTGGTATTCTTTGTAAAGTACAGTTGCCCAAGCTGCATTTACCCCTAACAGTAGATGTTGAAATTCCTCACAGCTGCAGCAGCCTTTATGCGACATGGGCTGCATCTTGCCCAAGGCACAACCACACAGTTTCAAAAAGCTCTGGCTCCCTCTCACACCTTCACTCTGCCTACTGACAGAACAGCCTTGTGAAAGGAAAATCAGCAGTTAGAATGAAGAACCTTCAGGACTTTCTTGCTCCAAAGATAAGACTGAGTACTCATCCTGAAGTACAAATACAACATTTTATAACCCAACGAGCAACTATTATACAATAACAGGGGAATGGCTGGTGGGTGTGGCTGCATAACTGAATTCGAACATTTGTCATGCTTAAGTGCAACTTGCACAGCGGTACTATTGTTCATTATTCCCACTGCTGAAAATAGCCATTAGGCCTTATGGGTTGACTATCAAAGCCTATCCACCTTGACAGGAGGAAGGATCTGAACCAGGATCCCCTGGAGAATGGTTCTAGCACAGCCTGTACTGGATCTAGAAAAATCATCTAGTTTGTATTGGCTTTTAAAGCTCTGTTTCAGCAGACTACATAGCTGCCTCTAAAACATTTAGACGGATCACCCTTTGCAACATCTGGCAGTTAGCTTACAGGATTAAGGAGCATTTTCCTGTGGTCCAGTGGTGCACTGTCCGATTCCCTCAGACTGCATTGCCTGTCACTTAACCAGACACTGCTCCTGGGCTGAATTTGAAGATCCATAAAGATCAGTGCTCTACCCTGGAAAAAAAAGCCTTTGAAGAAGACTCTAGTAGAGTGAATCTGGATACCATTTGGAGCTAGTTTACCACTGTGGGCATAACAAAAGGCAACAGTTAAAGACAACCATTGGAAAATAGTCTGTTTTGACACTGGTCATCATTTCTTTGTCCCAGTATAAACACATAGCTGCTCAGCTTTAAGACAGTTCTGTCAAGATGGTACCCAAGGGTATATAGAATCCTTTTTCCCTGGTTCTGAGGATCTGGACAGCACACTTGAAGATTGAAGACTTGATTCAAAGTGAATTTTGAAACAAACCTGGGCATGAATGAGGGATGTGTTCTTAATGTGACCCTCTTTCTCTGGAAGAGCAGATAGGGTTCACCCACCATAAGACTTAGCAACTCAGATACTCTTCTTGTGGACGTCAAAGCAATGAAAATGTTTTATACGTAATGAACCTCAAGTCTGCTTGCTATGAAGGTTCAAATGGAGAGACAGTTAACTTTCTCAGTACAAAGTTAAGATCCCAGGAAGAACTCTGTGTAAAACTCCCTCAAATATTGTTTTATCAAAAGCATAAAAAAGTTGGGGATCCATAGCAGAAATGCTGAAATGGCTGCAAAATGTACCTTGGTAGAAGAGTATGAGGTCAGAGGCAAGGAACTCACAAATATCTGAGCACCAGTGGTACATTAATCCCAGATAATCAGGCCCTAGTCATTGGCTAGGCACAAACCACAAAATCTTTTCCACTTGCCAGCATAATCTAGTAGCTGGTTTTCTTGCTGCCTTTACCGCCTACTGCACATCATCTGTAATGAGCAGCCTTAAAGGAATTAGAATTGAATTATCCAGGCAGTTTCTTGAAGATGTTTCTAGACTGGGATGTATCAACCCCCCTCCCCCCAATCTTGTGAGTGGGCCCAATTTATGAAGGAGCTTGTGGTAACCGCCTCTGGACAATTCTATAAGAGAACTAGCGTTACCAGGGCCAAAAGATAGTCACCACAATTACTTCTGGAGAATCCTCCTGAACTTTCAGAATTACCCTGGACAGAGGAAAGGTTGAAAATACATACAGGGACATTTCCGTGCAATGGGATGAAAATGCATCTATTTGCCAGTCCTACTTGTAAGGAGCCCTCAGGAGATTATTCTCCGTTGTCCGTCTTGAAAGCAGTCAAACAGATCTGAGGTGTTTCCCGCAAATGGATCAATTCCTGAAGATCCCATTGTTGAATTCCCAATCGTGAGATTCCATCCTCATCCACCTCAACTTGCTTGTCACTATGTTTTCCTCTGACAGAATGCTTGGAGAGTTACAGGGTACAGAACAGCTACCTCCCAAGCTATCATAGCCAGCCTGCACAGAGGGTACAACCTAGTGCCTTCCTTGCTTATGTTCCAGATCACTGTGGTGTTGTCTATAATCACCTAAAGAGGACCTGGGGACAACAGGTGAAGGCGGTTTTAAATTCATAGATCACAATCAGCATCTGACATTTATGTGCTTTGGTCTGTCTTTGGAATCTCACTTGCCTTGCATCTTTACCTGCACTGAAACTACCCCTCTAAGCAAAATTTACGGTGTCTGTAGTTACACACTGCCTTGGAGGTAGATGAGACAAGGGGAGACCAGAATTTGCTTTTATCTATAGTCTCCATCACTGCAGGTTCTTTATTGCAAACCAAAGACTGGAATCAAATTCCACAGGATGCAAATGTTGGGTCCATGTATTTATTTATTCTTTTAAGAAACCACTACCCGACAAGAGGAATCATGACAATTATACATGCCATGAACCCCAGGATCCTGAGATACACTCTGGCTTAAGTCTGAGATGGATTTCAGATGCTCAGGAAGGCTCCCAGATTAGAAAAAAATCCACATACTCCTGTGTCAAAAAGCCTTTTGCTGCAAGCTAAGTGGTTCCTAGAAGATAATCTTGTGTGATGGGGTTAAGAGGTCCTCTGAACATTTACTTGGAACCATAGCTTGGGTCAGAAGACAAAATAAAAGTTATGTCCTTACCATAATGATAGATCTGTTTTGGCTTTTTTTCATTTGGTTGTTGAGTTGTCAGATCTGACCTTGGTGCCTTAAACATAGTATTGGATCAGAGAGCTGACTTTCCCCTACCACAGTTCCTCATCTCCTGCCTGAATTACCTCAGACTGAGTTTGCTGGATGACCCCAACTATTGATAAATTATGTAGAATAAAAGAAAAGGAGATCATTATACACACTAAGTGGCACACAGGGTCCAGAGAAGGTGTGGTCAATTCCTAGAAAGGATAAATAAGTTTGGCAGGGGGAAGGAGGGAGGGGAGTAGAACCAGATGAAAATAAGACAACATAGATCATTAAGCTAAGTACATAACTTTAGTATCAGATGTTGTCTATTTTGCCTGATTCAACATGTGGGGCAGATTCTCAAGCTATCCAATAAAGAACTGGGTGGATGGACTCAGATTCCTGAGTATGGCAATGCCAAAAGATGCACGAATCCTAGACTGCATATCTAATTTATGAGATGCAACTCCAAAGAATCTAATACCGATTTTTTTAAAAGTACAGTATTAAAAAATACTGATTTTTTTAAAATACAAAGACTTGGTTAAATACCTAAGGGGTTAATCAATTAACTATTTGCCTGTTTTATTAGGTCTGTTTAATTATGTACTAATTGATGTGTACTTAAAGTTTGTTTTCAATTAAGTTAACTGACTCTGAAGATGCCCAGAAAGGTGAAAGTGCTTAGTCAGTAAAGTCTTTTCAACAGTTTATATTTGGACAATAAAGGTTCAGTGATTTTACCTGTTATGTTACCTCAGTGCCTTTCTGTTTACTAATTTATGAGATACAAAGTAGGTCACTGACAGGCACTCCTTTTGCAAATGCTGTGGGAAGTTGCCATTTCCTGGTAGAATGAGCCTTGGGCTTAGATTGTAAGGACATGCCTTTTGACTTGCAAACAAAAGAAATGTAGTCTAATAGCCATTTTGATAGAGTTAGTTCAGACACAGTGTGTCTGTGTTTTGTCTTGGAGAAGGACACTAACAACAAATTTGATTTCCTGAAATTCTATGTACAACGAAGATAGATGTTGAGTTGTCTATGGATATCCATTGCATGTACAGTATGTTCTCTTGTGTTAGAAAATTTTGGAAAGAAAACTGGCAAATCAATCTGTCTGTTCAAGTTAGATTTCAAAGCTACTTTGGGGAGAAATGAGGGTTTTGTTCTCGGCGACGCTCTGTTCTTGTGAAAAAGAAAAGCAGGTTTGTAAGGAAGTGCCACTAATTCAAACATGTTTTCCAGATGTAATAGCAACCAAGAAAAAATGTTTTCCAGGACAAAAACTTTAGATCTGATGTTGCAGACTCTAAGGGTTTATCAGTTAACGACTGCAGCACTATTGTAATATCCCAAGGAAAGATCTGATTGAGAACTGGGGGTCTCAATAAGAATGTTCTTCTAAAAAATTCCTTGGTCACTTTGAGGGAAGCAAAGGATGCATTGCTGTGCATTATGTGAAAATCTGAAATGGCAGCTATTCGGACTTAAATTGTACAAATTGCAACTTGAGCCAGCCTTAAATAGTTCAAACAGAAACTCCAAAATCTCAGGTAAAGGGGCTGAAAGGGTCTAGTACCTTTGAAGAGAATGATACAGAAAAAGCTTCCATTTGCTTTTGTAAATCTTCTTGGCTGTGTCCCTTTGAGAAGAGGAGGTTATACAGACTACTGGGGAAAAAAAAGAGGAGATTACATGGACTACTGGTTAAGAAAGCCTGCCACCTCTGGCAATTGTTAAAATTGGAGAAACCACGCAAGTCAAGTTTTAGGGACTTGAGATCTGGTAGAGATAGCCCGGATGGGTGAATGAGGAGATCCAGAAAGGGATCCAGAACCCATGGTGGGTACACAAGATGAGGCCAAAAAAGGGGAACCATATCTGCCGAGGCTACAAGTGGTAAATGAAGATTACCCCGGTCTTGCACTTCATAGCTTTCTGAATGAACTTGGTAATAAGGGGAAATGGTGGAAAGCCATAAAGGAGACCCAAGAGCCAAATACATACCAGACCATTTCCCAGTGACTGTCCTGTGAAGGAATGAAGGTAAAGTAACTGCTGCATTTGTTGTTGAGGTATGATGCAAAAAGGTCACAGCAAGGTTGGCACCAACAGCTATGGGGCAGCATATGAATTCTATGGTCAGACAGCGAGAGCTTGCTTTTGTTGAATTTAATGGAAATACCACCCAAGGAGTTGCCAGACATATAAATATTGGCTGATGTCAACAATAGTAGACCTTTGGAGCTGGCAGTCATCTAAGTACGGGAAGACCTGGATCCTTTGTAGGCTGAGGTAAGCTGTAACAGCTGACATTACCTTCAACACCGGGGGGTGTAGTGAGACCAAATAGCAAAGTTCTGAGCTGATAGTAACAGGCTTGCAGACAAACGCAGAAATCTCTGAGAGACTGCTGCTGGACCTTGATATGACAGTAGGTACGTCCTGAAGATCGATACAGCATATACAATCATACTTCCTCAGCAGAAGTAGAATGGACTGTGCAGTGACCATCTGGAATTTTGTCTGCTTTACATATTGATTCAGATGGCTGAAATCCAACTTTGGTCTGAAATCTCCTGTCTGTTTTGGAACTAAAAAACCTTGAATAGACTCCGGATCCTGGTTGGTCGTGGAGGACAATTTGGATGACTCTTGTCCAGCAACCTTGAAACCTCTGTTGCTTCAGATTCCAACCGATTGAGTGGAGTGTCGTGAATCTTTTGATCGTCTCTGGGGATTCTAAAAAGGGTATTGTATAACAACTGGCAATGATCCTTAGCACCCAAGAATCTGAAGTTATAGTTTCCAAGGCTACAAGGTATAAGGAGAAGCATCCCCCAACTCCCTACAGAGTGCAACAGTCCAGCAAGTGTTCAGGGAAGTTGATAAGATGTCTGTGATAGGTCCATGGAAATCTTGGTTTTGCAGACTGCCTCAACCCAGTGGTGTCATCCCTTGGAATTCTCACCTCCTCTGCTTCGAAGACGACTGTCCCCAGGAGTGTCCTGATGAAAACCTTGTGACTTCTTGAGCCACATTTTCCTCCCTCCTCCTTGATTCCTGGAAAAGGATCTTTAAGGAGTAGAAAAATGGATCCCTATGGCAGACAAAATCTTAGCATCCTGATCATTCCTGGTCAGAGTTTCCTTTATTTTTGGTCCAAATAAGGTAGCACTGTCATAGGGGT
Source organism: Protopterus annectens (assembly GCF_019279795.1). NCBI lineage: Eukaryota > Metazoa > Chordata > Ceratodontiformes > Protopteridae > Protopterus > Protopterus annectens. Next base: position 1,242,512,152 of record NC_056735.1, on the reverse strand, counting down.
ATTTAATGAATGTCAAAAATTTCAGCAAAATCACCGAGTCACATATAGGGATGAAACTTTTTGAAAATAGCAGCTGACTCCTTATTTTACCCCATTTCAATCCTTATTAACCGGTCAAAGAAGCCTACATTCCCCAAATTTGGAAAATCCTGTACATTATACCACTACATAAAGGTGGAAACTCTTATGAATTTTCCAACTACCGGCCAACAGCTATATTCTCTCCCTTATCCAAGCTCTTAGAGAAATGTATTAATTCCCAGGTTATGCAGTTCTTAACCTCACAATTTTCTTTCCACCACTCAACATGGCTTCCGCCCACACCATAGCACAACTACTGCTCTACTGTCTTTCATCAACAAAGTAAACCTGCTCAGAAACAATAACTTTGTATCTATCTTCCTTGACCTTTCTACAGTTTTTGACATGGTTTCACATCCCTTATTACTTGATGGTCTCTCTGCCCTATCCTTTTGACTCTCCTATCATCTCTTGGTTCAAAAGCTATCAAATAGACAGCAAGCTGTCCAATGGCAAGCGGAACTATCACCCCCCCTCCTCCCTACCTCTATAGGTGTACCTCAGGGGTCAATACTTGGCCCACTATTGTTCTCTATTTTCACAAATAACCTACACACCTCCTCCAAACAAGCCACATTAATACAATACACAGATGACTCAACACTTATCTGTGCAGCCTCATCTCCTACCACCCCAATGAAACTGGCCCAAGACTCCTCCCTCTGCCATAGAAGGCTGGATCACTGACATACAATCGATTCTCAACCCTAATAAAACAAAACTTCTCTTGTTCGCCCCTAATAAATCCAAAGCCACTTCCCTAACCCTCTCAATCACATCTAGAAATGGCACAGTCATCTCTCCTACTACACACACAAAACTTCTAGGAGTTGAGATTGACAAAAATCTGTACTTTCATATTCACACAGTTCAAACTATCCAGAAGGTTCACAAAAAATGGGTACTCTTTATAGACACAAGAAGTTTCTCACTGAAAGCAAGAATCACCCTAGCCCAAACTCATCTCTTATCCACACTATTGTATGCTGCACCCATACTAACCCACATTAGAAAAACAGACCTAGACAAAAATCGAGGGATGTTGCAACAAAATTGCTAAATTTGCAAACTCCTCCTTATTCAGGACCCACCACTGCTATGTACTCACTGAACTTCAATGGCTCTGATATCTACAGTAAATTACCTACCAATAGCTTACATGTGCTTTTAACATCCTAAACAACCCAAACAAGACTCCAACACTAAAACAACTACTAACCCATTACTCTTCCAATCGTCCTCTTCAATCTTCTAATAAATCTCTCCTAAATATATCACCACAGCCAACAATACTGCCGGCAAAGCCCTGTACTCCCATAAAATTAACAAAGACTGGAACACTCTGCCCTCCAGCATAACCACTACTACCACAAACTCCCACTTCAAATCACTACTCAAAGCACATCTTAGAAAAACCTGGCTCTGCCCACGTATAACATAACTACCCACCTCTTATCTACTGGCACTCCTCTCTTTCTGTAATGTAGCCAAATGTCTGTCTTGCAAAGCATTTCAAAAAAGATTATTCATACTATGTCTAGCCTTGTATAATAATTTTACTATTTTTTTGCTCATTGTATCACATAAATTGTAATATGTAGCTGTTAGCAATAATTTGTTCTCTTTACACTAGTAATTGTAACTCTGGAGCTTTTCTCCCCTGGCCTCCACTGAAAAAGGATCTGTTCCAGTTGGACTATCCCGGTTAACAAATGTAGAATAAAATAAAAATAAAAATAAATAAAAAATAATAATAAGTCTCATGGCCACATTACGGGAAGACTGCAGGGTAAATCAATTGGGTATCCACTGTTTTCTGGGTATCTTCTGTCTGACTTCCTGTTGAGGGGGGTGAACAGAGAAACTTTCTTCGGACAGTTTCTTTACTGTAGCTGTTGCTACCAGTATGGCATCTACAGGGGACCAAAAAATAAATGTTTTGGACAACTAAAATTTTTTTGGGGGAGACAGGTTTGGCACATCAGATACCTTCAAAGTTTTTTGGGTGATGAGGTCAATTAATGTGTCAGGAGGTGAGACAATCCAGCATGTCAAAAGACTAGACCAAAAAGCTCTGACAAAACTCCAGGAGTTTGTGGACCACCCCTTCTGCTTTATTAATTCTAGAATATCTACAACGGGGATGCCTTCAGGGGGACCTTGGGGATCCTTCATCATCTATGTTGGTGTCTTCAATGACTGACTGAGGACAGAAGTCAATACGATTCCACTTGCAAGTGCTCTTCCGAGGAATGTGCCTTGGAACTTCTGAAGGAGACACGCTGGAATCAGACATGGAGCTCAAATGGCAAGTGGTCTTGAAGCTAATTGGAACAGGAAGAAAGGACAGGCTCCAGCAGGAGTCGGGATGGATCCAAATTTCTGTGTAAACACCGGTCATCTTTGTTTAGCCAAGGCCCTCTCCACAGCCTCAAAAGCCCGCTCAGCCAATGAAAACAAGAATAAACCACCCATAACAGCAGAATCGATGGCCCTCTCTACTCCAAAGGCAGACCACTCCAAGGAGGACCTTAGAACCAAGCAATATAGGGCCGAAATCCCAAGCAGTAGGGGACAGCTCCAAAATTTGACTCCACAGGCAGTGCCCTTGACTCCAGTGTGCCGACTCTGGGACTGTACTCAACCTGAGTACATCAGTGTTGAGAAAATGAGGGAAGTCAAAGCCAAAGTTTCAAGGGCTATTGACTCTGAAGACAGTTACAGTGGAGAGGTTGGATCACATATTAATAGGCTCCAAAAGTAGTGGTGGCATCTGTAGTAGTATGGCCAGAAATGAAGAGTCTAATCCTGGTCTTTTCTGCATGAATGGAGCCAGGAGGACTCCCAGTTGAATTTGAGCCCTCAAACTCCCTCATCATTCGGTCAACATCTATTTCTGTAAGGCTTCTGGTAGACAGACCAGATCTTGAAGATGGAGCAAGTGAAGTAGGCCTCAATGGGATTTTTTGAACGGTGGGGGAGTAAAAACTCAGGCTAATCAGCCATGGAGAAAAGACGTGTTTGGAGAGGGAGTTCAGAAGATGGAGGCAGTAGGATCCAACTGCCTTGATATCTTAGGTGCCAGACTTGTAATAGCAGAGGGATCCACAGACCTTTCCCTTGGTTTGTCAATTTGTTGTTCTTGTCTATTTTTGCCGTTTATCCTTAAGTTCATCCCTTAGTCTGTTTTGATCTTTTTCATCTCTCTCTCCTTTAATCTTTTTGTTCTTTTTCCTTTTTCTTATCAGAGGAAGGAAAGGTAGAGGGGTGCCTTCAGATCTAAAGACATTTTGGATCCTGTCTGAGGGGGGAATGAGCACTTTCAAAATTAGTTTCTCTTTCCTTCCCTGGACAGCCCTTGGGCCTAAAGCAGCACAAATACTACAGGTATCCTGCAAGGCTCCAAACAGTACAAACATTGCGAATGTGGGTCTTGAGAGCTGGAATTTTATGCCCACAGAAGGAAAACTTGTTGAAGCCCATAGACGTTTGACATCAGAAGGAAATTCTGTATCTAAATATAAAAATACTATAAACAATAACAATATACCTAGCTACCTAATTATCTGATCTTAAAAGCCAAGAACACTACACACAGTGAAAGTACTAAGAAAAAACAGTCTATGAGCTATGATAAAAGCATAACAGTGATCCTAAAAAGTACAGTTGTGTACACTTAACATAAATGTAGATGTTAGAGTGTATTCACTGTTGCAGTCATTACACTTGGGTTATCCTGCTGGCAGGCTACCCTCAGTCGGCCTGAATTCCAAAGACTAGGTCCGGCGTCAGGTGCTGTCGCCTCTTCCCTGAAGTCAGTGCGCTAGGGGTATAAAAGATGCAGCAGACACCATTTTCTTCAGTTTTTCTTGCCCCAGATGTCAAGTACCCCCAAAAGGGGAGGCTACAAATATGCCAATAAAACATGCATGCACCAAAATATATACCTTCATCTACAAGCAAATACACCACATAGGTTGTACAGGTTAGAAAAGAGTAGATAAGTTGCAGCAAAGAGATGGGGGATGGTGGGTGGGTAACCTGGACTGCAACAGTCAATACACTCTAACATCTACATTTATGGTAAGTGTACACAACTGTACTATGTTCTTCGTGTTTCACTGTTGCAGTCATTACACTTGGGTTGAATCTCAAACCTACGGTTGGGAGGCTGGAGCTAAATAGCATTAGGAGCGGCTATGAGGCCCTGCAGAACTGCAGTGGCAAAGCCTGCCCTGGATTTAGAGTGGAGTGGTAAATGATGGTGCTTTGTAAAGGTGTGCACTGAACTCCAGGTAGCAGCCTCTAAAACGTCTTTGGTTGGTACCCCTCTGAGGAAGGCTGCTGAAGTGGCTGCTGCTCTGGTTCAATGTGGCCTAATGCCCTTAGGCACTGGCTTGCCATGTTGTGAATAGCAGAAATGCTTTGAGATGGCCTTTCCTTGTGATCCTGCAGCATATGCCACTAGTAGTTGCTCTGTCTTTCTGAAAGCTTTGGTTCTCTCAAGTAGAAGCGTAGCTGTCTGTGTATGTCCAAAGAATGCAGAATTCTCTCCCCCTTATTCTGTGGGGTTGGATAAAAAGTAGGCAGATGAATGGTTTGGTTAAGGGCCACATTGGACACTACCTTAGGCATAAATGTCGGGTTTGTCCTCAGAGAAACCCCGTCTGGATAAAAAATGACAAAAGGTTCCACAGCCATGAGTGCCCTGTAGCTCTAAGACTAGTCTTGCAGAGGTTATTGCTAGGAGCAGAGCCGTTTTCCAAGATAAAAACTTTATATCAGCTGTAGCGGCTGGCTCAAAAGGAGGCAGGGTGAGTTTTTCCTAAACATAATTGAGGTCACATGCAGGTATTGGTGATCTCCTTGGAGATATTAAGTTTTTGGCACCTCAGAGGTACTGCCTTAAGGGATGAGAAAAGATTGGTGGCTCTGTTTTGTAATGAGTCGAAATGGCAGAGGCATGAATTTTAATTGATGAAAAGGATAGGCCTTTGCCCAGCATCTCAGTTAAGTATTGCAAAATCTGAGGAATATTTGGTACAGCTGTGTCAATTCCTTCTGCCTGGTTCCAAGCACAGAATCTCTTCCATTTTCCATTGTAAGATCTTCTGGTACTAGGCCTTCTGGCCTCCAAAATGACATCCATTACAGCTTTAGTGAGAGGCGCATTTTGTATCACTACATTATCAGTCATGCTGCCAGATATAAGGTCTTTAATTGGCTGTGCAGGATCTGATTGTTTTGTTGGGATAGTAGATGAGGTATTTGAGGCAAGGTCCAAGCCGGGCATTGAGACAAGTTCCTTAGGATTGAGTACCAGTGCTGGCGGGGTCAGTCTGGGGCAATCAGTATCAACTTTGGCTTCTCTTGTCTGACCTTTAGGAGTACCTTGGGGAGGAGAGGCAGTGGAGGAAAGGCATATACAACTAAGCTTTTCCAGCTGAAAGATAGGGCATCCATTTTCCATGCTCGTCTGTGATAAGTCCTTGTGCAGAATCTTTTTAGTTGGTAGTTGTGAGGAGAGGCAAATAGATCTATATCCGGGCATCCCCGTTTCCTTGTTATCATGCTGAAGACTTGTGGATCCAATTTCCACTCGTGGGGATCCATGAGGTTTCTGCTTAGTTTGTCCGCCAGAGTATTTATCTTTCCTGGCAGGAATTGCACCTGCAGATGTACTTGGTAAGTCAATGCTGTGTCCCACAAAGTCATGGCTAGTCTGCAAAGGGGGTAATAATGAGTGCCTCCCTGCTTGTTTATATACCACATGACCGTGGTGTTGTCTGTCTTTATCAGTAGTTGTCCCGGATGAAGTAGGTCCTTGAAGGCTGTCAGGGCATTCTGAACAGCTAGCATCTCTTTTTGATTGATATGTAGATGCATTTGGTTTGCGGACCATGTGCCTTGAATACATCTTCCTGCCACGTGGGCCCTGGGCCCCCCAGGCATAATCTGATGCATCCGTTGTTAAGGTCCACCTGGCTGGGTGTAAAGTGAATGGCTGTCCGTTGTTCTGGTGACAAGCCTTCGCCCACCAACGAAACTCCTGTTGCAAGCAGGGAATGAGGGTAATTATTGTTTCCAGGCTGTGGCAATGTTGAGTCCAAACGCTTTTTAGGTACCACTGAAGTTTCCTCATATGCCGTCTCGCATATGGAATTAGTAGAATGCAGGATGCCATGAAGCCCAAAGCCTGCAGAATTTTTCTTGCAGATAACTGGGCCTTTGTTGCCAACAGGTTGAAATAGGTAATCAGTTGCCTTTGTTTGTCTGGCGTAAGATAAGCCATCTGGGCAGTTGTATTTAAGCTTGCACCCAGGAATATTATCTCTTGAGACGGTACTAGTTTTGATTTCTTTTCGTTGACTGTGTACCCTAGGCCTGTTAGAAATCTCTTTACAAACGCCAGATGCTGTAGTGTAATGTCCTTGTTCTCTGCTTGAATGAGGCAGTTGTCCAAGTAAGGATATATTTGTATTCCTCTGTCTGCAGAATGCAATTACTGGTGCCAGGCACTTTGGCTTATCGTCTGCGCCCAGGGTCTTCACAAAGAGCAGTGCAGAGAATTGGTAGTGCATTGAGCCAGCTTTGAATCTGAGGTATCTTCTGCATGTTTGTCTGATTGGGACATGCAGGTATGCCTCTCTTAGGTCTAAAGTCACAAGCCACGCCTTCTTGCCCAGCATGGGCAGAAGTTGCTGTAGAGTCAACATTTTGAATTTTGGTATATCCAGAAATGTGTTTAGAATAGATAGGTCCAGTACTGGTCTCCAGGTCTTGTCCTTTCTTGGTACAGAGAACAGTCTTGAATAAAATCCTTGTCCCGGCTCTTGCTCTGGTACTTGTTGAATGGCCCTCATGTCCATGAGGGATGAGACTTGCTTTTGTGCCTCTGCCCATTCATGTTTTGGCAGGTCTGGCCAACCGTTTGTCCTTGGCAGGGTATGGAAGTGAAACTTGTAGCCTTGTGACACTGTCTAGGACCCATTTGTCCTGGGTTTATTATGTGCCAGTTTTGAGAAAAAAGTGCTAGTTTTCCCCCTAAAGGTGCGGCCAGAAGATAAGTGCTTGGTGCAGGCGGGGGAAGTCATTGGGACTGTTTCCTGTATGGTTGTGATTTGTCTTCTCCACTTTTGGAGGTAGAAGCACCCCATTGTTTAGACCTGTACAAACCTTGGGGCTGGGATCTGACACTGGAAAGGACCAATTCTTTGTAGGCCAGTGTCTGCTAAATCTTGGAGGCTGAACCTGTAAGAAATCCTTAACCGTTTGCATAGATTTAGCTTTGTCCTCCATTTTCTTTAACACCTCTTCTGCTTTAACACCAAACAAAGTATCATGCTGTAATGGGGCATCTAATAAGTTTGCTTTGACATGATCAGGCAGACTTTTGTTCCTTTAACCAAGCATGCCTCCTGATGACAGAACCCGTAACAGCGGCTCTGCAGGAGGCCTCCAAAGAATCAAAACCACATTGCAAAGTATGCTTTCGAACTTGTTCAGCTGCTTGCAATAAATCCCTCATTTCTTTGTTTTCTGCACATTCAGAATTTGTCATTTCCTGTTTAAGCAGTGACATAATATATTGCTGATATTTGAGCATATGAAACTGACAATTTAAAGCCCTTTAGCCAAGGTAGTGTAAGTGTAAATCTTTTTACTCCATCTGTCCAATGCCCTAGAATCCCTGTCAGAGGGGGTAAGGTTTTTTGCAGCGGAAGCCTTGACCCCTTTGGGACCCTGAGAGATGGTTTCTGGGTCAGCAGCAGGGTTTAACAGGAGCTGGAGGTAAGGAGTCAGGGGTCAGACTGGACTCTGAAAATACATCAACAATATCTAACACAGGTGGAATAGCTAGGGACCTGTGTTGTGGGGTAGTAAAAGGAAGTCTCTGAGCTTTTTCTTAGATTCTGAAAAATCTTGCCTCTCCCAGTGGAAATGCTCCCTCACGGTGTGCAAGGTTTCCCCAAAAGAGTAATCCTCAGGAGGAGAGGCTGAAGGGATAGATTCTTCAGCATCAGAATCCTCATAGAGAGGAAGAGTGTATTCCTGATCAGAAGAGGAATCAGATGAAATGGAAACCTGATCTGAAGATTCATAATCTGTCTCTTGCCTAAGCCTTTTATCAGATAGGGAATGGGAACCCCTGATCAAAGTAATTAAGTCTTCGGCCATTTTGAGCATCTGTTTTTAGGCATGGAGGCCTGTCCATCTTGTTTCTTTGTCTTTAAGGGCGCTTTAGTCTTTGCCTTTGAAGCTGAAGTCGTTTTAATGTATAATTGAGTTGGTCTGAAAACACCCTCAGAAGCCGATGCCTGCTCAGCGGTTCCAGACCCATCTGAGGGAATAGTCTCCGAAGGTCCAATACCTTGAGCTTCCAGCGGCCTAGGCGACTATGTGGGAGTTGGTAGCGGCCTGTGGGTCTAAAGTAGCAGGCGTCAGGGGCTGCAAAGGCGCCTCACTGAGAACCGGCAAACCGACTACTGGCTTAGAAGCCTAGTCAGTTTTGGACCTCGGATGCCTGTCCTTTTCTTTGCGTTTCTTGTGAATTCCGGTAGTCTGATAGCTATCAGACGACATGGTATAATTAAATCTTCTGTCAAAATAGTGTAATGCAAAATCATACCTACGTTTAATAGTGAGTTGGTTAAATCTAGCACAAAACCGATAACTAGCAACGTCGTGGTCAGAGCCTAGGCAAGGAATACAGTAAGAATGAAAGTCCTTATGAGGTATTTGCTTCCCACAAGAAATACAATTAACTTTTTCTGACATCAGTCTAGAGCAAGAAAAAAGTTTCCCCAACGGGGTACTTAGCTTTTAATGAAGACTTCGGATCTGAAATTCGAACACGAAAATATCAGGAGTCAGCCGACCGGCACTTGCGAACTGCTTATGCTTAGGGCACTGCGCGGCAAGAAAGACTGAAGAAAATGGCGTCGGCTGCATCTTTTATACCCCTGGCACACGGACGTCAGGGAAGAGGCGACAGCAACAGACGGTGGACCTAGAGTTGGGAATTCAGGCCAACTGAGGGTAGCCTGCCAGCAGGATAACCCAAGTGTAATGACTGCAACAGTGAAACCCGAAGAACATCTATCAGTTCTCACTAACAATCCTAATTATATCCAAAGGGGGGGGGGCAAACTTCTGTTATCATGAAACATGATGGAGCTCTCAATCACACGTCTGGTTAGGTAGGTGGCTAATGAGTCTGGCGTAATTCAGATAGCAGAGGAAAATTGTGGGTAGTGGAGGACTCAGAGCTCTCTGATCCAATACTATGGTACAAAGGCACCAAGGCTGGATCGAACCCGCCCCCCAACATGTTAAATCAGTCAAAAATAAACAATGGATCTCATTGTAATTGCTCTTGAGAACTGGCAAATGACTCTACTAGGATGAATACGTCATCTAACTAAGGCAATATTTCAATGCCATCCAGTCTGCAATGAGCTATGACTGGAGGTAGACACTTAGTAAACACCCCTGGAGCTGTACATATTGAAATGGTAATGTAGAGAACTGATAATGTGACCCACAGACAGAAAATCTGAAAAATTTCATGAAACCTTTTGCTAGTAGAATATGACGGTATGCACCTTTTAGATCCGATGCCATCATAAAACTTCCCCTGAGGAATGAGAGGTAACAGATTCTGAACAGTAAACATCTCGAATCAGGAACTGCTCTACAAGACAATTTTTTGGTACCAGAAACATTCTAGAAAAAGAAGCCTTTGCTTATTTGATTTAATGATATGTTCTGTGATTCCTTGGATGAGTAAGTGTTGAAGAAACAGAGGAAAATTTATTTTTGGTTCAGAGTGTGGAGAGGAAGGTATTCTTATTCAACTGTATTGCTCCTGAACTGGCTTTAATACTTGAGGCTCCAAAAATCTTTTACCAAAGGGAGGATGTACACAGCCCCTTGCTGGCAAAGATTTTGTGAGATGGGGCTGGAGGGAGAAGTGGGTGAAAGAATGCTAGTATAAGTCATTCCGCAGTTGTAGACTGTCCCTTTCTACAAAAGGATCCTTGTTTCTTGTTCTCTCCTGCCATCTCTTTCGGTTTCCCTTTTAGCTTGAGAAGGCAGGGATTGTTTCGTTTCTTGGATATGAAAGGATCTGGAAGATTTGTACTGTTGGGGGGAGGGGCAGCACCTCCCTGAATTAATTTTATTCTCTCATCAAATTGTTTGAGGACCTGAGAAGCAGACTGACCAGATAAAATGTCTTTATCCTAAAGCTGAATTTAAAATTTCAGATGTTACTTCATCAGAAAATGAGGATTATGTACCCAGACATCTCTCTCCAAAATTGCAGCAGTAGCAATGGCCCTATCACTGTCATACACACTCCTTAGGGTATGTTAAGATATTTGAGAAATGTTAGAAACAATAGAATTCAGACAGACACTACCTTCACGGGGAAGTATGGCAGATAATTTTCTCACAACTGTCTGTACAAAAAAAGTATAAACTTCAACATCAGTTAGCTAGTTAAGAATTCTATACATAAAAGTGGAAGAAAACATTCTCTTAAAAAATCTATCCAATATTTTCCCTTCCTTGTGCACAGGGCAGGTTTGGAGATGGATATAGCAGCAGGGTCACACCTAAAGTAGGAAAACAAATGCTTGCTAGTTTGAGAAACTTTATAAAGCCAAACTGCTTTTTTGGGGCCTGAAAGTTCAAAATCAGGATTGCCACAGGCAGCAATAAATACATCCTCCATGACTGACACAAATGGAAAAAGGGAGTAGAGCGAGGCATAAGGTTATCAAAATATTTTCTCAATTCAGGGGAACATCCAACTGTTCCCACCTCATTCATCCTGGCTGTAATCTAAGAAAAGGAAAATTACACCAAAAGTTATGAGGGCCAAGTTTCCTGTGAATATGCAGAAACTGACTTCTCTGACAATGTCTTTCAAAGGAATGTTTCAGCTGACCTCTTTTACAGCGAAAGCATTCGGAGTACTACGATTAATAGTTTGCAACAAATTCATAGTTAAGGTAAGAAAAGTATTTTCTCACAGAAACTGCCTTCAGATGAACAATGTTTAACCTTTTGTTTTTTTCTTTAAAGGTATGACAGACTTTAAGAGTCTCTTTCACTGGGTACTTCAAAGAAGCATTCCCTGGTGTATCTTCCAGCCCTGGAAAAGATGGCTCTCCCATGCCCTGCTTGGATAATGGAATATTCAAAGAGGACATGACTTATCCCAGTTCATGGTGACTGAAAGACCACCACCAGAAGAAGCTGCAAAGGTGAGTGAGCGGTTTGAGGAACTACTGGCCACTGCAGTCTCACCCACCATCAGTGGACGCACTGGCTGAGCCAGCAGTCTGCAAGGGCTCTGTTGTTTTTTTATTTCTAGGAATAGTGTAAGGCAGAAAAGCAGGAGCAGGGTAAGCATACATGCTGTGACCAAGGAAGATGCTTTAGATGCATTAAGCTTTGCTGGACCAAGTTGGTTGAAAGAAAAGTTGTCAATGTTCATAAGCAGCATATTTACACTTACACACACACATACACAGTCCCCTAAACAATATAATGCATAAGCAGCACACTATAATCCTCTCAAAAAACACTTCACATAAATTTTAGTTTGACAAAAAAAATGGCAGGTAAGTTGTCAAAGAGTGAGCACAACCAGTACCATACCCCATAGCAGTTCCTGCCTAAATAAAACACTTACCAAAATTAAACCTTTTTTATAAACTACATAAAGTTTACACAAGTACTACATTTTCTCACTAAAACAGCCCCAAAATTAGCTTCAGTTAAAAATAAAATAAGCAGTACCCAGCATATAACTTTCAATATTAGAATGATTTCAGACTTCTTAAAGGAGCAACTGCTAAAAAGTCCAAGTATTTTTTAAAGGACAATATTGTGTGGAAGAGTTCCCCACAGAGGACGTATCTGCCAGAATAGTAGCTGAAGGCTGGCTGCTTCTTCACAAGGCAGCAAGAAATTACTTATCTTTACTCAAACTAATTTTCCTGTTAAAGGGTTGTCCAATCAGCAGTCAGAGTGAAGGTTAGGGAGGCAGCCAGAGCTTTTGGAAGTTAGCTGGTTGTTGCATTTTGGGAAAGAACACCCATACAACTTAAAGGCTACTACAGCAGTGGGAATGAATAACAGACTATATCCAACCTATTAAGTGTTACATTTTATTTATGAGTATATAATTAATAACAGCCAGTTAAAAAGGTGGCAAAGGAGCACTTGTGTGGTAGGTCACAGTCACGAAAGAAGTGTCATGTACATAATGTTATCATTTTAAAGAGGAGGGCCTGGAGTATGAAAGCGGGCAGTATTCAAGTTTAGTACTGCAATATAATACTGATGATGCCTGACTGTTGATTTTATATGAATTACCAGTAAAGCTTATAAAAAAAATTTAACTCAAGATCAAACAATTCTGTGATTTTGCAATGGCTCCAGTTCTGCATATATACTGTGAGAAGTTATGTACAAGGCCAAAGGTAATCTTCAATTTACTAAAGACTTTTATTGTGTATCAAGGTAATATGTTAAATTCTTATTTCATACATATTTTAACAGCATTTTTTAAAGTACATGTTTTAAAAAAGCTTTGAAAGAAATGTTTTAAAAAATGTGAAGCTTCTGAATGTAGAAGTTTAAGAATCTACGGGACAAGTTAAATGCAGTTATATAAAATAACAAACAAACCATGGGCAGTAACAATGTTCATTTCCAATGTGCTCGTACGCATCCAATGTTTATTTAAAAATAAATACTGTCAAAGACCAGACAATAGAGGCAATAAGAGCTACTATACACTTAATTCCAAAAACTCCTTGACATTAGAGAGATTCTTGTCAGGAGCTATACAATGTCATAAACAAGATGCGGTTCAACTGGCATCTCACAGGACTAAGGTGTACACCCCCTTTGCGTAATGGGAACAGTGTAAGAGAATCCCCTGACAATCCATATTCTGTAGATATGTGCAAAGTAGTAGACTGGGCCATCATTACAGCATTGACTTGCAGGGCATCTCTGTTAAGGTAAGAACAATTGATAACTAGTGGAAATTTATGGTCAAAGAGAGAAAAACAGAATGTTGCAGGGGACACACTTTTGTTCCGTTAAAAAAACTAAGCAGGACTATAAATTGTATTCTGGAGAAAAGATATGTTACGGTTAAGCCAGTTTAAATCATAAAAAAAATGAGGAACCAAAGATTGTGGAGTACGCAAAGACTTCAGGTTCATCAGTAATCCACCCAATTATCTCACTCTCTTTCGGGACACAACATATAGCGCTAACAGACATTTTACACACATGAAAAATACTGTTTACATTATTAGGCTTTTATGTGGGAAATACTAACAGAAAGTTTGCTAGTCAAATCTATCATCATTTGCATGCCATAAGGACAAAACACTAAAATGATGTACATGCAGGCAAACAGTCATTAGGAACAACAAAACTGACATTTTATACCGGACAGCATATGCAGATGTACACTATGGGTGGAAATTTGGATTTCCTGCTGGCCTGAAAAGGAAACTGTCAGGATTTTGTTGCCTACCTGCAAGATTCCAGTACTAAATGATGGAGACTTGTCTCCAAAATTATACAACCACTAAACGAATGGAACACAAACCGCTTAGTAATAATCCTTTCTTTATTCTAGCAAATTTTATTCAGTGAAAAACACCTTCTTGGAATAACACATTCACCACAAGAATTTCATTTATACTCATCACAAACACTATTTAACACAATTCATTAGAACACAATTATCTTAAAGTACACTTCTCCAATTTAGTTCACTATTAAAACTTATAGGAACCAATGTATTAAATTTCAGAATATAAATACATTCTATATATAAAAGTTTTTTTTCAAAACATCACTAATATAAAAAATATTTTCTAAAACACTTCCTTTCAGTAATGAAAAGTCACTATTGTGCATAGACATAAAATGAGCAGCAATCACCTTTTCCTGTTTGCAGTTTTTTATATCCCTAATAAGTTCCATAAATCTTGTACGGAACATTCTTTTAGTTTCTTACACATAAAACATATTACATGGACAACTCAAAATGTATATTACTGCATTAAATTCACATGTATATCTATCTCTACATGTGAATGGAACATTATTCTCCTTTTCAGACAATTGTGTTCTAATGAATTCATTGTGTTAATGTTTGTGATGAGTACAAATGAAATTCTTATGGTGAATGTGTTATTCCAAGAATGTGTTTCTCAGAGGCGCTAGAATAAAGAAAGGATTATTACGAAGCGGTTTGTGTTCCATTCGTTTTGTGGTTGTATATTTTTTCAAGGACTGTGTTGGTGTTGTTGAGCAAAGTGTGAATATTTTGGGATCTCAAAGAACTATGGAACACTAACATTGGCAACACTGACACTTCAATTGATTTAAATCAAGAAAAATGAACTGTGAGCAAAAATGCTGGCCTTTTGATACATTTGTTGATGAAAGAGCCAAACAAACTGCAAATCCATTTATGACTGTTGGGCAAATGCTTACTACCATTCCGGTAGAAAAAAAGAGAACTTGTGTGACAAGTTCGAAAAAATGCTGGAAAAAGAAACCCGTATACATTATAATATCTTAAGTTTGCAGCGCTATATTGAGCTTGACATCACACCAAGGGGGCTCCGTTTTGTCAAGAATCCAAGCACTCCCTTTGACGAAAGTTGTCCAGCAGACAAACCGTTTAAAACTTGCTGGATAACAGCCTCACACAAATGTGTGATGGAATGGTTACAGATTTTATTAGAAAGGGATGAAACGAAACATAAAAAACTGAAAGAACTGGTTACTATGTCTAATACAATTTCAAATGCAATGAGTACAGTTAAAGTTGATAATTTTCTTGGTAAAATAAATACAAAATTAAGTGCTTTGCAGACTGAGTTAATTAACTACAAGAAGAAAAATTGAGAGACTGTGATTATGAAAAGGGGCAGACTTTCATGTCATCTGGTCAATGCAAAGGTTAAATACGAAGACAATATGGTGGTCAAAACAAAAAAAATTGTCAGTTTCATTTGCCTCAAAAGATGAAGCAAGTTATAGTGACACTCATGAGAGTTGAGGAGAAGAATATCCCCCCTTGCCATGCCCACAACAGCCAAGAGAACATGAAAATCGGTTTTGTCACTATGAGGAAAAGCAACAACAGGGACAGAAGCGAAGTAGAGGCAATGGGTATAATTCCAATGTACCAAACAAAAAGGACTTTAGAAATGGACAATTTAATAGTAAGACATTTAAATACGGTAATAAATTATTTAAATGTATGTGATGTTGCAAACAATGTAGTGAATTTATCGTGTTGTGAGTTAACATAGGAACAATTTGCGGTTTTAAATTTAGGCTTAAAGTTTATCCCTACAGTTTTACCACGTATGCATGTTTTCAAACAGGAAGTTTTTAGATTTGTATGTAAATTACACTTGAAGTGTTTCTTTTCTAACAAAATGTGTTTGGATGATAAAGGGTGATAATGCACAACTTTCAGATGAAAGTTTTTTCTCTTGTGATGAAGAAAATGAACAAATGTATGAAAGTGATTCTGAAATTATTAATGCATATTGTCCATTAAACACCGAGCCTTCCTAATGCAAATAAATTCATGCCTCCTTTCCAGAATCAAAAAATATTGCATTTTGATTCAATGGTTAATTTTGAAGGCAAGAATATTTGTGAAGAAATGTCTAAAATCAAAAATTCTATTAGTTATAATTTAACTTTAATAGAATGGAAGGCCTTAAAAGAACTACAGGGAAGGAAGGAGCTGGTAATTAACCCAGCAGATAAGGGCAATAAAATTATGAGTGCTATTCAGTATCATAAAATGTGTTCGGGACATTTAAGTGAACAAGAAATATATGAACATAGTGAAATGAAATGTTTTAATGAAGCCATAGATAAACATAAAAAGTTGCTACAGAAGGGTGTTCATCTTGGTTATTTTTCTAAAAAGGATATAGAAGGAAAGCTAAATTGTGATGCTAGTGATCTAGCCGTATTTGTTTGCCTGCCTAAAATCCATAAAAATTTAAGAGAGCCTCCAGGAAGACGAATAGTGTCGGCATGTAATTATTTTTTTACATTATATGGGGCTTTTGTTACATGAAATATTTCTGTATGTACAGAAAACAGTATCATATGTACAAAATAGTTTTGATTTTCTGAGGAAAATTAAAAATATTGAGTGGAAAAAAAGTTTTGGATTGTGTTAGACGTTAAAAGTCTACACATCGATTAAACATGATGACGGTTTGTCTGCTATTGGATTCTTTTTAGGTAATAACCCTTTGTCTGCCTTTACAATAGAAATGGTGGACTTGTTTACAAAATTTTTTTCTGCACAATAATGAAATTTATAGACAAACATGGCACTATGGGGGCACCTTTTACCCCTATGTATGCCAATTTGTTATATTTTTAAATTTATTTGAAGAATTTAAATTCTATATTAAACATTATTTTCGTTATATAGATAATTTAATTTTTATTTGTGAAGGAGGGGCCAAGAAGGTAAATCAATTTGTAGAAGATATACATAATAATCAATTTGAGCTGTCTTTTGATGGATTGCAACAAGGTAGCAGGGTACATTTTTTGGATCTAGAATTGGAATGCAAAGAGGATGGCACAATTATAATTGGAATACATAGAAAATTCATCGATTGTAGTCAATTTATCCATGCTTCCAGTTGCCATTCGCCTCATACTTTGAATGCTCTTCCATATAATGAATTCTTAAGGTTATCTAGATTATGTAATAAAGAAGAGAATTTGACAGAAGAGATGTATAAATCAGCACAAACATGTATTAATAGAGGCTACAATCCTGGAATGGTGAAAGAAGCAATACACAAGGTATTTGATAAGGGTAAGAATGCAAGGGACAAAAATAGAGAGAAAAATAGTATGATTTGTGAAAGAAATATCTTAAAGAACAGTCAACAAATTTACTTTGTTTCTATGTATAATATTAAAACCATAGAAAGTACTGATATGCTGGAGCACTATTGGAAATTCTTGATACAAGATAACTTCCTGGCAAATATATTACCAAGACGTCCCTCGTAGTCATATGTCCGGGGGAGAAATATAAAAGACATGTTGGTTTATGGGTTATTTACTTTACCAGATGTAACATTAGTGAAAGCACCAACACAGATGGGGACTTTTAAATGTGCGAGATGTCAGATTTGTTCACATATTGTTAGAAGTTCTGAAAAGGTGAATAATGTTCCATTCACATGTACAGATAGATATACATGTGAATCTAAAGGAGTAATATGCATTTTGAGTTATCCATGTAATATGTTTTATGTGGGAGAAACTAAAAGAATGTTCCGTACAAGATTTATGCAACATATTAGGGATATAAAAAACTGCAAACAGGAAAAGGTGATTGCTGCTCACTTTATGTCGATGCACAATAGTGATTTTCACTACTGAAAGGAAGTGTTTTAGAAAAAATTGTTTTTATATTAGTGATGTTTTGAAAAAGAAACTTTTATATAAAGAATGTATTTATATTCTGAAATTTAATACATTGGTTCCTATAGGTATTAATAGCGAACTAAATTGGAGAAGTGTACTTTAAGACAATTGTGTTCTAATGAATTGTGTGTTAGTGTTTGTGATGAGTATAAATGAAATTCTTATGGTCAATGTATTATTCCAAGGAAGTGTTTTTCACTGAGGTGCTAGAATAAAGAAAGGATTATTAATAAGCGGTTTGTGTTCCATTCATTTTGTGGTTGTATATTTTTTTCAAAGAATGTGTTGGTGTTGTTGAGCAAAGTGTGAATTTATCTCACATTAGGCTGATCCTGGTCTGCCCTAGTGCACTTTGCACTATTCTGCTCAGGAGAAATGGCCACACAGAGGCACACTTCCACTTGAGGGCAGCCCCGGAGGACAAGCAGCAAAGTTGTCTCACTTCCTACCATCAAACTACTACTACAAGGGGGACAGAGTGCAAATAAGAATTCTTAAACAGGAATTAATAGGCCTAAAGGCTCTTTGCCTGTCCCATTAATACCTGGTTCCTACGAAACAAATGGGTGAAGGGTAGAGATACACTGGGCAAAGCATTTGGTAAGGCAAAAAAAAAAACTTTTAAAAGTACTTTATTTTGTCTATGGCATTTAATTGAAGACATGACTGGGCTCACAGTTTAGTTAGTATTTTAAATATGCTTTGCTTATTCCATGTGCTTCACCCCAAAGGTGTGGTCGTTTGCCTCATGATCTGTGCTTGCATCTTTAAACTACAGAGTTATTTACTTCTATCACACAGACTTGCACCTATTTATTACTAATAGATTTTATGCATGTCTGTAATGCAGTTATCAAGTCCATCATATTTCACAACTATCACTGTTTCTGCACATTCATAAATGGTGGTTATTAGTTTGTAAGACATTAGTGTGATTCTTTGTATTTGTCAAAAGTATGCTGTGTGATGTGCATTACATTTTAAAACATTTACTTTTATTGTACTACATCTGAAGTTGTAAAAATGGGGGAAACAAAAGCTCCAAGTGCTTTGTTTGCTTATTACATTTCTGGTTGTACTCTGAGGAGGAAGTATTGCTATTTATTCAAGTATACTTATTCCATCTGTTTCACCAAGGGTGTGGTCCCGTTTGCCTCATGATCTGTGCTTGCACCTTTAAACTACAGAGTTATTTTTCTGCATTGAGTGAATTTGCATCATATTTTACTTACTGCTCTTTGGTGCTTCAGTCCATGCCCAAACGAGGATTACAATTTATTACTACCATTTTATACCTTTATTAAGCATCAGTGTTAACTCGTTCTCACAACCCAAGATACTGTGTGTGTTCTATGAACATTCACTTAGTCCCAGAACTGGTCAAGGGGGTGCATCTATGATACTGGTATCTTCCACTCCTGCCTTTTGTGTGTTCTCAGATTATACCACAGCTTACAAGCTTTGTTAATGAGAAGCTTCTTGTGTCAGCACAAGGGGTGGGTCCAGGTATGCTAGATGCACTTGATTGTGCTAATTAGAAGGGCTTGATCCCGGTTCAAGTTCATGTTCACCTCCCTTGGATGAAGTCCCACTTGAGTCAAAACAGGTCACACCTGGATGTAATACCCAGGAAACCTAAAATACATTAGAGGCCAG